>NW_026113210.1:0-35092 GCF_024323335.1 Lathyrus oleraceus | reverse complement strand
TCGCCATCCAACCAACGCCACAACGTCTCCGATCTTGCTGCCACATGTTGATTTCGGAGTGGCTATGAAAGTTTGGTTTTGGAAAAGGTCAAGACATGCTACAGGTTATGCAAATGGACACCGCTGCTACCATGTGTACGTTTTATGTTTTGTCTTTTTTATTTATTTTATTCTTTCTTTCCCTTTTTTATTATTATTTTTTACTACTTTATCTTAGTTACTAGTTTTTTATAAATAAAATTGTTTTTTAGGCTTTGTAATTATATTTGGGATTTAGAACCATTGCTCTTTGCACCATGTATTTGTTTATTTAAAGAATCATAATCCTAAAGTAAATCTTTAGATATTTATTAAATAAAAAAATATTTCCTTTTCATTTAAATTTAAATAACAAAAATTACTTCTTTAGTTCCCTAAAAAACCAAAAATATTCTCTTTTCTCTATTAATTCAAAAATAAAAAAATATAGCTTTCAATGTTGTAAATAATTATTTTCTCATTTAAATGATAAAAATACCAAAAATAATAATAGAGTTTAATAAATATACCAAAATTAATAATCATTAAAGTAACAAATAAAAAAATGAATATTATTAAATTAATCTAGGTTAGTTCATTTTGATCTCTACTATATTAAATTCTAAAATACATAAAGATATTTAAAAAAATCTTTAATTCGTAAAAAAATACACTTTTATTTAAAAAGAATTAAAATATTATATAAAAAAAACTTTTACTGTCATATATGTTTTTGCTCGATTTTATTTCAAATAATTATAATATCTCAGTTGGTGAGAGTTTAAGTATGAAGAGTGGTAAGCATACGGCCTTAGGTCTTAGGTTTGAATCATGTTGGGACCTTTTATTAACTTTTATTTCTTCTCATTTTTCTTATTTTAGTTCATTTGCTCTTCTTTCCTTTTTTATTATTATAACTATTATTATTATATTTTGATATTATTAGTAATATTAGGTAATATTATTATTATAAAAATGAAAAATCAAAAAAATATTTGTTAGTTAGTTTTACTATTAATTTCATTAGGCATAGTATTATCATTGTCTTAAATTATGTTATTATTAGTATTAAAAGAAAAAACGTCAAAAAAGAATTTTTTTATCATTATTATTATTATTAAATTGAATAATTAAGTTTGTTATTGTTATGGTAATTTATTATTATTATTATTATTATTATTTTATTATTATGCTATTTAACCAATAAATATTCCCAAAGAAAAAATAATAGTACAACATCTTGCAACAAAAAATATGTTCTTTTCTTCCTCAACCCTCCAAAATCAATCTTAATTAAAACCAAATCAAATATTAATTTTCCTTCACAAATAAAATAGAAAAAAATTATTATATTTTATACCACCTATTATTTTGTAGTTTATTTCTCTCTTTGCTTTTAACTTGATAATTTTTCTATATTTCTTTTCTCACTCTTTTTTATTTTTATTTCCCATAGTTTTCATTATTAGTTTCATTATTAACATTGTTTAAGACTTTTCAGTATTATTAGTAAGTATTAGCTTATTCTATTAAGATGTCTTATTTATTTTATTAGCATTATTATTATTATTATTATTATTATTATTATTATTATTATTATATTATTATTACTCATTTAATTATTTCACTATTTTTATTATTAGTATTATCATCTTTAGTGTGTCTAATCAAATTCATTGAGTCAATAAATCACAAAAAATCAAACCAGTTGTATCTTTATTTTTTAATTTTCATTAGGTTTTTTTAATAATTATTTTATTTTATGTACTATTAGTTAAAATGATTAAAAATCACAACAACAAAAAATATTTAAAAAAAATGAAAAAATGGAAAAAAAAAATATAAAAATAGGTTATTTTAATAAAATTCAAAATCATGATCGATTTTACTAAGAAAAAAAAATCTAAAAGGTCTTACTTTGATTATATAACTGTTATTAAAAAATTTAACACATTAATGTGACTTTAATTGTATTTTTTAAAAAAATAAATAGTAATAATCAAATTTTATGTGCCACTTTATGGGATTGATTTTATTTTATTTTTTGTTTTTGTTTAAGAACTATAAAAGAGAACTATCATATTGTGAAAAAGGGGGACATGTACAATAAAACTACAAATACTAGAAAAAAATCCAAGAAAAAAGTTCTACTCTGATTTTCTCTGCCTCCACTTACGCGGAAAAAAACATCTCTCACACACACTAATAAATTCCAATACCCAAACATATCTCATCTTCATATCTTTTCTCCACACTTTTTCCCAGCAAAATCCATAACAAAATCGGTAAATTCACAACCAAACCTTCACTAACTATCACAAGTTCAAAAACCACCACCAACTGATTCATAATAACTCATCACACAACAAAAACAAATCAAAAAAGTAGAAAAATTAGGAAACAGATCAATGAAACCGTAAAAATTAGGAAACAGATCAAAACCGTAACTCACTGTGAAACCTCTACAACACCACCGTCGAATCTCTATGCGACTCAACATAATAACAACACGAGTCACCCAACTGACACCGCTGCAAGTCATCGTGTAATACCCTTTACCAGAAAAACCGCGTCGGTGACCTCTGCTCTGCTCGCCATCCAACCAACGCCACAACGTCTCCGATCTTGCTGCCACATGTTGATTTCGGAGTGGCTATGAAAGTTTGGTTTTGGAAAAGGTCAAGACATGCTACAGGTTATGCAAATGGACACCGCTGCTACCATGTGTACGTTTTATGTTTTGTCTTTTTTATTTATTTTATTCTTTCTTTCCCTTTTTATTATTATTTTTATACTACTTTATCTTAGTTACTAGTTTTTATAAAATAAAATTGTTTTTTTAGGCTTTGTAATTATATTTGGGATTTAGAACCATTGCTCTTTGCACCATGTATTGTTTTATTTAAAGAATCATAATCCTAAAGTAAATCTTTAGATATTTATTAAATAAAAAAATATTTCCTTTTCATTTAAATTTAAATAACAAAAATTACTTCTTTAGTTCCCTAAAAAACCAAAAATATTCTCTTTTCTCTATTAATTCAAAAATAAACAACAATATAGCTTTCAATGTTGTAAATAATTATTTTCTCATTTAAATGATAAAAATACCAAAATAATAATAGAATTTAATAAAAATACCAAAAATTAATAATCATTAAAGTAACAAATAAAAAAATGAATATTATTAAATTAATCTAGGTTAGTTCATTTTGATCTCTACTATATTAAATTCTAAAATACATAAAGATATTTAAAAAAAACTTTAATTCGTAAAAAAATACATTTTTATTTAAAAGAATTAAAAATATATAATAAAAAAACTTTTACTGTCATATATGTTTTTGCTCGATTTTATTTCAAATAATTATAATATCTCAGTTGGTGAGAGTTTAAGTATGAAGAGTGGTAAGCATACGGCCTTAGGTCTTAGGTTTGAATCATGTTGGGACCTTTTATTAACTTTTATTTCTTCTCATTTTTCTTATTTTAGTTCATTTGCTCTTCTTTCCTTTTTTATTATTATAACTATTATTATTATATTTTGATATTATTAGTAATATTAGGTAATGTTATTATTATAAAATGAAAAATCAAAAAAATATTTGTTAGTTAGTTTTACTATTAATTTCATTAGGCATAGTATTATCATTGTCTTAAATCATGTTATTATTAGTATTAAAAGAAAAAACGTCAAAAAAGAATTTTTTTTTCATTATTATTATTATTAAATTGAATAATTAAGTTTGTTATTGTTATGGTAATTTATTATTATTATTATATTTTATTATTATTATTATTATTATGCTATTTAACCAATAAATATTCCCAAAAGAAAAAATAATAGTACAACATCTTGCAACAAAAAATATGTTCTTTTCTTCCTCAACCCTCCAAAATCAATCTTAAATTAAAACCAAATCAAATATTAATTTTCCTTCACAAATAATAAAATAGAAAAAAATTATTATTTTTTATACCACCTATTATTTTGTAGTTTATTTCTCTCTTTGCTTTTAACTTGATAATTTTTCTATATTTCTTTTCTCACTCTTTTTTATTTTTATTTCCCATAGTTTTCATTATTAGTTTCATTATTAACATTGTTTAAGACTTTTCAGTATTATTAGTAAGTATTAGCTTATTCTATTAAGATGTCTTATTTATTTTATTAGCATTATTATTATTATATTATTATTATTATTATTATTACTCATTTAATTATTTCACTATTTTTATTATTAGTATTATCATCTTTAGTGTGTCTAATCAAATTCATTGAGTCAATAAATCACAAAAAATCAAACCAGTTGTATCTTCATTTTTTAATTTTCATTAGGTTTTTTTAATAATTATTTTATTTTATGTACTATTAGTTAAAATGATTAAAAATCACAACACAAAAAATATTTAAAAAAATGAAAAAATGGAAAAAAAAAATATAAAAATAGGTTATTTTAATAAAATTCAAAATCATGATCGATTTTACTAAGAAAAAAAAATCTAAAAGGTCTTACTTTGATTATATAACTGTTATTAAAAAAATTTAACACATTAATGTGACTTTAATTGTATTTTTTTAAAAATAAATAGTAATAATCAAATTTTATGTGCCACTTTATGGGATTGATTTTATTTATTTTTTGTTTTTGTTTAAGAACTATAAAAGAGAACTATCATATTGTGAAAAAGGGGGACATGTACAATAAAACTACAAATACTAGAAAAAAATCCAAGAAAAAAGTTCTACTCTGATTTTCTCTGCCTCCACTTACGCGGAAAAAAACATCTCTCACACACACTAATAAATTCCAATACCCAAACATATCTCATCTTCATATCTTTTCTCCACACTTTTCCCCAGCAAAATCCATAACAAAATCGGTAAATTCACAACCAAACCTTTACTAACTATCACAAGTTCAAAAACCACCACCAACTGATTCATAATAACTCATCACACAACAAAAACAAATCAAAAAAGTAGAAAAATTAGGAAACAGATCAATGAAACTGTAACTCACTGTGAAACCTCTACAACACCACCGTCGAATCTCTATGCGACTCAACATAATAACAACACGAGTCACCCAACTGACACCGCTGCAAGTCATCGTGTAATACCCTTTACCAAAAAAACCGCGTCGGTGACCTCTGCTCTGCTCGCCATCCAACCAACGCCACAACGTCTCCGATCTTGCTGCCACATGTTGATTTCGGAGTGGCTATGAAAGTTTGGTTTTGGAAAAGGTCAAGACATGCTACAGGTTATGCAAATGGACACCGCTGCTACCATGTGTACGTTTTATGTTTTGTCTTTTTATTTATATTTTATTCTTTCTTTCCCTTTTTTATTATTATTTTTTACTACTTTATCTTAGTTACTAGTTTTTATAAAATAAAATTGTTTTTTTAGGCTTTGTAATTATATTTGGGATTTAGAACCATTGCTCTTTGCACCATGTATTGTTTTATTTAAAGAATCATAATCCTAAAGTAAATCTTTAGATATTTATTAAATAAAAAAAATATTTCCTTTTCATTTAAATTTAAATAACAAAAATTACTTCTTTAGTTCCCTAAAAAACCAAAAATATTCTCTTTTCTCTATTAATTCAAAAATAAACAACAATATAGCTTTCAATGTTGTAAATAATTATTTTCTCATTTAAATGATAAAAATACCAAAAATAATAATAGAGTTTAATAAAAATACCAAAAATTAATAATCATTAAAGTAACAAATAAAAAAATGAATATTATTAAATTAATCTAGGTTAGTTCATTTTGATCTCTACTATATTAAATTCTAAAATACATAAAGATATTTAAAAAAATCTTTAATTCGTAAAAAAATACACTTTTATTTAAAAAGAATTAAAATATATATATAAAAAAACTTTTACTATCATATATGTTTTTGCTCGATTTTATTTCAAATAATTATAATATCTCAGTTGGTGAGAGTTTAAGTATGAAGAGTGGTAAGCATACGGCCTTAGGTCTTAGGTTTGAATCATGTTGGGACCTTTTATTAACTTTTATTTCTTCTCATTTTTCTTATTTTAGTTCATTTGCTCTTCTTCCTTTTTTATTATTATAACTATTATTATTATATTTTGATATTATTAGTAATATTAGGTAATGTTATTATTATAAAAATGAAAAATCAAAAAAATATTTGTTAGTTAGTTTACTATTAATTTCATTAGGCATAGTATTATCATTGTCTTAAATTATGTTATTATTAGTATTAAAGAAAAACGTCAAAAAAGAATTTTTTTATCATTATTATTATTATTAAATTGAATAATTAAGTTTGTTATTGTTATGGTTAATTATTATTATTATTATTATTATTATTATTATTATGCTATTTAACCAATAAATATCCAAAAGAAAAAATAATAGTACAACATCTTGCAACAAAAAATATGTTCTTTTCTTCCTCAACCCTCCAAAATCAATCTTAAATTAAAACCAAATCAAATAGTAATTTTCTTCACAAATAAAAATAGAAAAAAATTATTATATTTTATACCACCTATTATTTGTAGTTTATTTCTCTCTTTGCTTTTAACTTGATAATTTTTCTATATTTCTTTTCTCACTCTTTTTATTTTTATTTCCCATAGTTTTCATTATTAGTTTCATTATTAACATTGTTTAAGACTTTTCAGTATTATTAGTAAGTATTAGCTTATTCTATTAAGATGTCTTATTTATTTTATTAGCATTATTATTATTATTATTATTATTATTATTATTATTATTATTATTATTATTATTATTATTACTCATTTAATTATTTCACTATTTTTATTATTAGTATTATCATCTTTAGTGTGTCTAATCAAATTCATTGAGTCAATAAATCACAAAAAATCAAACCAGTTGTATCTTTATTTTTTAATTTTCATTAGGTTTTTTTAATAATTATTTATTTTATGTACTATTAGTTAAAATGATTAAAAATCACAACAACAAAAATATTTAAAAAAATGAAAAAATGGAAAAAAAAAATATAAAAATAGGTTATTTTAATAAAATTCAAAATCATGATCGATTTTACTAAGAAAAAAAAATCTAAAAGGTCTTACTTTGATTATATAACTGTTATTAAAAAAATTTAACACATTAATGTGACTTTAATTGTATTTTTTTAAAAAATAAATAGTAATAATCAAATTTTATGTGCCACTTTATGGGATTGATTTTATTTTATTTTTTGTTTTTGTTTAAGAACTATAAAAGAGAACTATCATATTGTGAAAAAGGGGGACATGTACAATTAGGGGTGTTCAGATCCAATCCAATCCAAAAAAAAAACCAAAAACCGAACCGAAAAAACCGAAATCCAAAAAAACCGATTTTTTTTGGATGTATTTGGATCACCATGTTGCATAACCGATCGGTTCGGTTCGGTTTACGGTTGGCTTCATGAAAACCGAACCGGTCCAAACCGAACCGGTATTACTTCCATTTACTCATCCTATTAAATTAATTATGTTAGCCACCACTAATTTCTCTAGAGAATCTCAATCACTTCTGTAGTTTCCCTATTCAGATTTTGAATTATACGCAAAATTAAATACAATGAATGCTATTCATTGTTATTATAACCGCAAGAAATTCAATTTCGGCTCAACGTTAAAGTTGAATCATGGCCTTTCTTCTTCTTCAGTTCTCTATTTAAGGTCTGTATCTCCTCTTTCAATTTCAATCACTTTTCATCAAAAGAAAAAAAAAGTCTAAATCAACATTCATCTCAATTAGTTTTCTGAATTATACTATCAGTAAGCAAGTTTCTTAATTTTACAGCAATGTCTATTTCGTTGGGATAGATATTGTCCATATATTATAATGAATCTTTGCAACAATGACATCAAATAGCCATATAATATGAAAATTAGATATTGTCTTAGTAGACGTTGGTGGCATAATTGTAACTGGTATTGAAATATATTCGTTTTAAATTTCACAGTGTTGATTTAAAAACCGAATAAAACCGATTCAACCGAACCGAAGTAAACCGTATAAATTGGATTGGATTGGATTGGATTTTTCTTGTTGTCATCCAAAAACCGAACCAAACCGTATGCTTTATATATTTTGGATCGGATGATATTTTGTCTCAAAACCGATCCAAACCGGACCGTGAACACCCCTATGTACAATAAAACTACAAATACTAGAAAAAAATCCAAGAAAAAAGTTCTACTCTGATTTTCTCTGCCTCCACTTACGCGGAAAAAAACATCTCTCACACACACTAATAAATTCCAATACCCAAACATATCTCATCTTCATATCTTTTCTCCACACTTTTTCCCAGCAAAATCCATAACAAAATCGGTAAATTCACAACCAAACCTTCACTAACTACCACAAGTTCAAAAACCACCACCAACTGATTCATAATAACTCATCACACAACAAAAACAAATCAAAAAAGTAGAAAAATTAGGAAACAGATCAATGAAACCGTAACTCACTGTGAAACCTCTACAACACCACCGTCGAATCTCTATGCGACTCAACATAATAACAACACGAGTCACCCAACTGACACCGCTGCAAGTCATCGTGTAATACCCTTTACCAGAAAAACCGCGTCGGTGACCTCTGCTCTGCTCGCCATCCAACCAACGCCACAACGTCTCCGATCTTGCTGCCACATGTTGATTTCGGAGTGGCTATGAAAGTTTGGTTTTGGAAAAGGTCAAGACATGCTACAGGTTATGCAAATGGACACCGCTGCTACCATGTGTACGTTTTATGTTTTGTCTTTTTTATTTATTTTATTCTTTCTTTCCCTTTTTTATTATTATTTTTTACTACTTTATCTTAGTTACTAGTTTTTATAAAATAAAATTGTTTTTTTAGGCTTTGTAATTATATTTGGGATTTAGAACCATTGCTCTTTGCACCATGTATTGTTTTATTTAAAGAATCATAATCCTAAAGTAAATCTTTAGATATTTATTAAATAAAAAAAATATTTCCTTTTCATTTAAATTAAATAACAAAAATTACTTCTTTAGTTCCCTAAAAAACCAAAAATATTCTCTTTTCTCTATTAATTCAAAAATAAAGAAAAATATAGCTTTCAATGTTGTAAATAATTATTTTCTCATTTAAATGATAAAAATACCAAAAATAATAATAGAGTTTAATAAATATACCAAAAATTAATAATCATTAAAGTAACAAATAAAAAATGAATATTATTAAATTAATCTAGGTTAGTTCATTTTGATCTCTACTATATTAAATTCTAAAATACATAAAGATATTTAAAAAAATCTTTAATTCGTAAAAAAATACACTTTTATTTAAAAAGAATTAAAAATATATATATAAAAAAAACTTTTACTGTCATATATGTTTTTGCTCGATTTTATTTCAAATAATTATAATATCTCAGTTGGTGAGAGTTTAAGTATGAAGAGTGGTAAGCATACGGCCTTAGGTCTTAGGTTTGAATCATGTTGGGACCTTTTATTAACTTTTATTTCTTCTCATTTTTCTTATTTTAGTTCATTTGCTCTTCTTTCCTTTTTATTATTATAACTATTATTATTATATTTTGATATTATTAGTAATATTAGGTAATGTTATTATTATAAAAATGAAAAATCAAAAAAATATTTGTTAGTTAGTTTTACTATTAATTTCATTAGGCATAGTATTATCATTGTCTTAAATTATGTTATTATTAGTATTAAAAGAAAAAACGTCAAAAAAGAATTTTTTTATCATTATTATTATTATTAAATTGAATAATTAAGTTTGTTATTGTTATGGTAATTTATTATATTATTATATTATTATTATTATTATTATGCTATTTAACCAATAAATATTCCCAAAAGAAAAAATAATAGTACAACATCTTGCAACAAAAAATATGTTCTTTTCTTCCTCAACCCTCCAAAATCAATCTTAAATTAAAACCAAATCAAATATTAATTTTCCTTCACAAATAAAAATAGAAAAAAATTATTATATTTTTATACCACCTATTATTTTGTAGTTTATTTCTCTCTTTGCTTTTAACTTGATAATTTTTCTATATTTCTTTTCTCACTCTTTTTTATTTTTATTTCCCATAGTTTTCATTATTAGTTTCATTATTAACATTGTTTAAGACTTTTCAGTATTATTAGTAAGTATTAGCTTATTCTATTAAGATGTCTTATTTATTTTATTAGCATTATTATTATTATTATTATTATTATTACTCATTTAATTATTTCACTATTTTTATTATTAGTATTATCATCTTTAGTGTGTCTAATCAAATTCATTGAGTCAATAAATCACAAAAAATCAAACCAATTGTATCTTTATTTTTTAATTTTCATTAGGTTTTTTTAATAATTATTTTATTTTATGTACTATTAGTTAAAATGATTAAAAATCAAAACAACAAAAAATATTTAAAAAAATGAAAAAATGGAAAAAATATAAAAATAGGTTATTTTAATAAAATTCAAAATCATGATCGATTTTACTAAGCAAAAAAAATCTAAAAGGTCTTACTTTGATTATATAACTGTTATTAAAAAAATTTAACACATTAATGTGACTTTAATTGTATTTTTTTAAAAAATAAATAGTAATAATCAAATTTTATGTGCCACTTTATGGGATTGATTTTATTTTATTTTTGTTTTTGTTTAAGAACTATAAAAGAGAACTATCATATTGTGAAAAAGGGGGACATGTACAATAAAACTACAAATACTAGAAAAAATCCAAGAAAAAAGTTCTACTCTGATTTTCTCTGCCTCCACTTACGCGAAAAAAAACATCTCTCACACACACTAATAAATTCCAATACCCAAACATATCTCATCTTCATATCTTTTCTCCACACTTTTTCCCAGCAAAATCCATAACAAAATCGGTAAATTCACAACCAAACCTTCACTAACTATCACAAGTTCAAAAACCACCACCAACTGATTCATAATAACTCATCACACAACAAAAACAAATCAAAAAAGTAGAAAAATTAGGAAACAGATCAATGAAACCGTAACTCACTGTGAAACCTCTACAACACCACCGTCGAATCTCTATGCGACTCAACATAATAACAACACGAGTCACCCAACTTACACCGCTGCAAGTCATCGTGTAATACCCTTTACCAGAAAAACCGCGTCGGTGACCTCTGCTCTGCTCGCCATCCAACCAACGCCACAACGTCTCCGATCTTGCTGCCACATGTTGATTTCGGAGTGGCTATGAAAGTTTGGTTTTGGAAAAGGTCAAGACATGCTACAGGTTATGCAAATGGACACCGCTGCTACCATGTGTACGTTTTATGTTTTGTCTTTTTTATTTATTTTATTCTTTCTTTCCCTTTTTTATTATTATTTTTTACTACTTTATCTTAGTTACTAGTTTTTATAAAATAAAATTGTTTTTTTAGGCTTTGTAATTATATTTGGGATTTAGAACCATTGCTCTTTGCACCATGTATTGTTTTATTTAAAGAATCATAATCCTAAAGTAAATCTTTAGATATTTATTAAATAAAAAAAATATTTCCTTTTCATTTAAATTTAAATAACAAAAATTACTTCTTTAGTTCCCTAAAAAACCAAAAATATTCTCTTTTCTCTATTAATTCAAAAATAAAGAAAAATATAGCTTTCAATGTTGTAAATAATTATTTTCTCATTTAAATGATAAAAATACCAAAATAATAATAGAGTTTAATAAATATACCAAAAATTAATAATCATTAAAGTAACAAATAAAAAAATGAATATTATTAAATTAATCTAGGTTAGTTCATTTTGATCTCTACTATATTAAATTCTAAAATACATAAAGATATTTAAAAAAATCTTTAATTCGTAAAAAAATACACTTTTATTTAAAAAGAATTAAAAATATATATATAAAAAAACTTTTACTGTCATATATGTTTTTGCTCGATTTTATTTCAAATAATTATAATATCTCAGTTGGTGAGAGTTTAAGTATGAAGAGTGGTAAGCATACGGCCTTAGGTCTTAGGTTTGAATCATGTTGGGACCTTTTATTAACTTTTATTTCTTCTCATTTTTCTTATTTTAGTTCATTTGCTCTTCTTTCCTTTTTTATTATTATAACTATTATTATTATATTTTGATATTATTAGTAATATTAGGTAATGTTATTATTATAAAAATGAAAAATCAAAAAATATTTGTTAGTTAGTTTTACTATTAATTTCATTAGGCATAGTATTATCATTGTCTTAAATTATGTTATTATTAGTATTAAAAGAAAAAACGTCAAAAAAGAATTTTTTTATCATTATTATTATTATTAAATTGAATAATTAAGTTTGTTATTGTTATGGTAATTTATTATTATTATTATTATTATTATTATTATGCTATTTAACCAATAAATATTCCCAAAAGAAAAAATAATAGTACAACATCTTGCAACAAAAAATATGTTCTTTTCTTCCTCAACCCTCCAAAATCAATCTTAAATTAAAACCAAATCAAATATTAATTTTCCTTCACAAATAAAAATAGAAAAAAATTATTATATTTTTATACCACCTATTATTTTGTAGTTTATTTCTCTCTTTGCTTTTAACTTGATAATTTTTCTATATTTCTTTTCTCACTCTTTTTTATTTTTATTTCCCATAGTTTTCATTATTAGTTTCATTATTAACATTGTTTAAGACTTTTCAGTATTATTAGTAAGTATTAGCTTATTCTATTAAGATGTCTTATTTATTTTATTAGCATTATTATTATTATTATTATTATTATTACTCATTTAATTATTTCACTATTTTTATTATTAGTATTATCATCTTTAGTGTGTCTAATCAAATTCATTGAGTCAATAAATCACAAAAAATCAAACCAATTGTATCTTTATTTTTTAATTTTCATTAGGTTTTTTTAATAATTATTTTATTTTATGTACTATTAGTTAAAATGATTAAAAATCAAAACAACAAAAAATATTTAAAAAAATGAAAAAATGGAAAAAATATAAAATAGGTTATTTTAATAAAATTCAAAATCATGATCGATTTTACTAAGCAAAAAAAATCTAAAAGGTCTTACTTTGATTATATAACTGTTATTAAAAAAATTTAACACATTAATGTGACTTTAATTGTATTTTTTTAAAAAATAAATAGTAATAATCAAATTTTATGTGCCACTTTATGGGATTGATTTTATTTTATTTTTTGTTTTTGTTTAAGAACTATAAAAGAGAACTATCATATTGTGAAAAAGGGGGACATGTACAATAAAACTACAAATACTAGAAAAAATCCAAGAAAAAAGTTCTACTCTGATTTTCTCTGCCTCCACTTACGCGAAAAAAACATCTCTCACACACACTAATAAATTCCAATACCCAAACATATCTCATCTTCATATCTTTTCTCCACACTTTTTCCCAGCAAAATCCATAACAAAATCGGTAAATTCACAACCAAACCTTCACTAACTATCACAAGTTCAAAAACCACCACCAACTGATTCATAATAACTCATCACACAACAAAAACAAATCAAAAAAGTAGAAAAATTAGGAAACAGATCAATGAAACCGTAACTCACTGTGAAACCTCTACAACACCACCGTCGAATCTCTATGCGACTCAACATAATAACAACACGAGTCACCCAACTTACACCGCTGCAAGTCATCGTGTAATACCCTTTACCAGAAAAACCGCGTCGGTGACCTCTGCTCTGCTCGCCATCCAACCAACGCCACAACGTCTCCGATCTTGCTGCCACATGTTGATTTCGGAGTGGCTATGAAAGTTTGGTTTTGGAAAAGGTCAAGACATGCTACAGGTTATGCAAATGGACACCGCTGCTACCATGTGTACGTTTTATGTTTTGTCTTTTTTATTTATTTTATTCTTTCTTTCCCTTTTTTATTATTATTTTTTACTACTTTATCTTAGTTACTAGTTTTTATAAAATAAAATTGTTTTTTTAGGCTTTGTAATTATATTTGGGATTTAGAACCATTGCTCTTTGCACCATGTATTGTTTTATTTAAAGAATCATAATCCTAAAGTAAATCTTTAGATATTTATTAAATAAAAAAAATATTTCCTTTTCATTTAAATTTAAATAACAAAAATTACTTCTTTAGTTCCCTAAAAAACCAAAAATATTCTCTTTTCTCTATTAATTCAAAAATAAAGAAAAATATAGCTTTCAATGTTGTAAATAATTATTTTCTCATTTAAATGATAAAAATACCAAAAATAATAATAGAGTTTAATAAATATACCAAAAATTAATAATCATTAAAGTAACAAATAAAAAAATGAATATTATTAAATTAATCTAGGTTAGTTCATTTTGATCTCTACTATATTAAATTCTAAAATACATAAAGATATTTAAAAAAATCTTTAATTCGTAAAAAAATACACTTTTATTTAAAAAGAATTAAAAATATATATATAAAAAAACTTTTACTGTCATATATGTTTTTGCTCGATTTTATTTCAAATAATTATAATATCTCAGTTGGTGAGAGTTTAAGTATGAAGAGTGGTAAGCATACGGCCTTAGGTCTTAGGTTTGAATCATGTTGGGACCTTTTATTAACTTTTATTTCTTCTCATTTTTCTTATTTTAGTTCATTTGCTCTTCTTTCCTTTTTTATTATTATAACTATTATTATTATATTTTGATATTATTAGTAATATTAGGTAATGTTATTATTATAAAAATGAAAAATCAAAAAAATATTTGTTAGTTAGTTTTACTATTAATTTCATTAGGCATAGTATTATCATTGTCTTAAATTATGTTATTATTAGTATTAAAAGAAAAAACGTCAAAAAAGAATTTTTTTATCATTATTATTATTATTAAATTGAATAATTAAGTTTGTTATTGTTATGGTAATTTATTATTATTATTATTATTATTATTATTATTATTATGCTATTTAACCAATAAATATTCCCAAAAGAAAAAATAATAGTACAACATCTTGCAACAAAAAATATGTTCTTTTCTTCCTCAACCCTCCAAAATCAATCTTAAATTAAAACCAAATCAAATATTAATTTTCCTTCACAAATAAAAATAGAAAAAAATTATTATATTTTTATACCACCTATTATTTTGTAGTTTATTTCTCTCTTTGCTTTTAACTTGATAATTTTTCTATATTTCTTTTCTCACTCTTTTTTATTTTTATTTCCCATAGTTTTCATTATTAGTTTCATTATTAACATTGTTTAAGACTTTTCAGTATTATTAGTAAGTATTAGCTTATTCTATTAAGATGTCTTATTTATTTTATTAGCATTATTATTATTATTATTATTATTATTACTCATTTAATTATTTCACTATTTTTATTATTAGTATTATCATCTTTAGTGTGTCTAATCAAATTCATTGAGTCAATAAATCACAAAAAATCAAACCAATTGTATCTTTATTTTTTAATTTTCATTAGGTTTTTTTAATAATTATTTTATTTTATGTACTATTAGTTAAAATGATTAAAAATCAAAACAACAAAAAATATTTAAAAAAATGAAAAAATGGAAAAAATATAAAAATAGGTTATTTTAATAAAATTCAAAATCATGATCGATTTTACTAAGCAAAAAAAATCTAAAAGGTCTTACTTTGATTATATAACTGTTATTAAAAAAATTTAACACATTAATGTGACTTTAATTGTATTTTTTAAAAAATAAATAGTAATAATCAAATTTTATGTGCCACTTTATGGGATTGATTTTATTTTATTTTTTGTTTTTGTTTAAGAACTATAAAAGAGAACTATCATATTGTGAAAAAGGGGGACATGTACAATAAAACTACAAATACTAGAAAAAATCCAAGAAAAAAGTTCTACTCTGATTTTCTCTGCCTCCACTTACGCGAAAAAAACATCTCTCACACACACTAATAAATTCCAATACCCAAACATATCTCATCTTCATATCTTTTCTCCACACTTTTTCCCAGCAAAATCCATAACAAAATCGGTAAATTCACAACCAAACCTTCACTAACTATCACAAGTTCAAAAACCACCACCAACTGATTCATAATAACTCATCACACAACAAAAACAAATCAAAAAAGTAGAAAAATTAGGAAACAGATCAATGAAACCGTAACTCACTGTGAAACCTCTACAACACCACCGTCGAATCTCTATGCGACTCAACATAATAACAACACGAGTCACCCAACTTACACCGCTGCAAGTCATCGTGTAATACCCTTTACCAGAAAAACCGCGTCGGTGACCTCTGCTCTGCTCGCCATCCAACCAACGCCACAACGTCTCCGATCTTGCTGCCACATGTTGATTTCGGAGTGGCTATGAAAGTTTGGTTTTGGAAAAGGTCAAGACATGCTACAGGTTATGCAAATGGACACCGCTGCTACCATGTGTACGTTTTATGTTTTGTCTTTTTTATTTATTTTATTCTTTCTTTCCCTTTTTTATTATTATTTTTTACTACTTTATCTTAGTTACTAGTTTTTATAAAATAAAATTGTTTTTTTAGGCTTTGTAATTATATTTGGGATTTAGAACCATTGCTCTTTGCACCATGTATTGTTTTATTTAAAGAATCATAATCCTAAAGTAAATCTTTAGATATTTATTAAATAAAAAAAATATTTCCTTTTCATTTAAATTTAAATAACAAAAATTACTTCTTTAGTTCCCTAAAAAACCAAAAATATTCTCTTTTCTCTATTAATTCAAAAATAAAGAAAAATATAGCTTTCAATGTTGTAAATAATTATTTTCTCATTTAAATGATAAAAATACCAAAAATAATAATAGAGTTTAATAAATATACCAAAAATTAATAATCATTAAAGTAACAAATAAAAAAATGAATATTATTAAATTAATCTAGGTTAGTTCATTTTGATCTCTACTATATTAAATTCTAAAATACATAAAGATATTTAAAAAAATCTTTAATTCGTAAAAAAATACACTTTTATTTAAAAAGAATTAAAAAATATATATAAAAAAACTTTTACTGTCATATATGTTTTTGCTCGATTTTATTTCAAATAATTATAATATCTCAGTTGGTGAGAGTTTAAGTATGAAGAGTGGTAAGCATACGGCCTTAGGTCTTAGGTTTGAATCATGTTGGGACCTTTTATTAACTTTTATTTCTTCTCATTTTTCTTATTTTAGTTCATTTGCTCTTCTTTCCTTTTTTATTATTATAACTATTATTATTATATTTTGATATTATTAGTAATATTAGGTAATGTTATTATTATAAAAATGAAAAATCAAAAAAATATTTGTTAGTTAGTTTTACTATTAATTTCATTAGGCATAGTATTATCATTGTCTTAAATTATGTTATTATTAGTATTAAAAGAAAAAACGTCAAAAAAGAATTTTTTTATCATTATTATTATTATTAAATTGAATAATTAAGTTTGTTATTGTTATGGTAATTTATTATTTATTATTATTATTATTATTATTATGCTATTTAACCAATAAATATTCCCAAAAGAAAAAATAATAGTACAACATCTTGCAACAAAAAATATGTTCTTTTCTTCCTCAACCCTCCAAAATCAATCTTAAATTAAAACCAAATCAAATATTAATTTTCCTTCACAAATAAAAATAGAAAAAAATTATTATATTTTTATACCACCTATTATTTTGTAGTTTATTTCTCTCTTTGCTTTTAACTTGATAATTTTTCTATATTTCTTTTCTCACTCTTTTTTATTTTTATTTCCCATAGTTTTCATTATTAGTTTCATTATTAACATTGTTTAAGACTTTTCAGTATTATTAGTAAGTATTAGCTTATTCTATTAAGATGTCTTATTTATTTTATTAGCATTATTATTATTATTATTATTATTATTACTCATTTAATTATTTCACTATTTTTATTATTAGTATTATCATCTTTAGTGTGTCTAATCAAATTCATTGAGTCAATAAATCACAAAAAATCAAACCAATTGTATCTTTATTTTTTAATTTTCATTAGGTTTTTTTAATAATTATTTTATTTTATGTACTATTAGTTAAAATGATTAAAAATCAAAACAACAAAAAATATTTAAAAAAATGAAAAAATGGAAAAAATATAAAAATAGGTTATTTTAATAAAATTCAAAATCATGATCGATTTTACTAAGCAAAAAAAATCTAAAAGGTCTTACTTTGATTATATAACTGTTATTAAAAAAATTTAACACATTAATGTGACTTTAATTGTATTTTTTTAAAAAATAAATAGTAATAATCAAATTTTATGTGCCACTTTATGGGATTGATTTTATTTTATTTTTTGTTTTTGTTTAAGAACTATAAAAGAGAACTATCATATTGTGAAAAAGGGGGACATGTACAATAAAACTACAAATACTAGAAAAAATCCAAGAAAAAAGTTCTACTCTGATTTTCTCTGCCTCCACTTACGCGAAAAAAAACATCTCTCACACACACTAATAAATTCCAATACCCAAACATATCTCATCTTCATATCTTTTCTCCACACTTTTTCCCAGCAAAATCCATAACAAAATCGGTAAATTCACAACCAAACCTTCACTAACTATCACAAGTTCAAAAACCACCACCAACTGATTCATAATAACTCATCACACAACAAAAACAAATCAAAAAAGTAGAAAAATTAGGAAACAGATCAATGAAACCGTAACTCACTGTGAAACCTCTACAACACCACCGTCGAATCTCTATGCGACTCAACATAATAACAACACGAGTCACCCAACTTACACCGCTGCAAGTCATCGTGTAATACCCTTTACCAGAAAAACCGCGTCGGTGACCTCTGCTCTGCTCGCCATCCAACCAACGCCACAACGTCTCCGATCTTGCTGCCACATGTTGATTTCGGAGTGGCTATGAAAGTTTGGTTTTGGAAAAGGTCAAGACATGCTACAGGTTATGCAAATGGACACCGCTGCTACCATGTGTACGTTTTATGTTTTGTCTTTTTTATTTATTTTATTCTTTCTTTCCCTTTTTTATTATTATTTTTTACTACTTTATCTTAGTTACTAGTTTTTATAAAATAAAATTGTTTTTTTAGGCTTTGTAATTATATTTGGGATTTAGAACCATTGCTCTTTGCACCATGTATTGTTTTATTTAAAGAATCATAATCCTAAAGTAAATCTTTAGATATTTATTAAATAAAAAAAATATTTCCTTTTCATTTAAATTTAAATAACAAAAATTACTTCTTTAGTTCCCTAAAAAACCAAAAATATTCTCTTTTCTCTATTAATTCAAAAATAAAGAAAAATATAGCTTTCAATGTTGTAAATAATTATTTTCTCATTTAAATGATAAAAATACCAAAAATAATAATAGAGTTTAATAAATATACCAAAAATTAATAATCATTAAAGTAACAAATAAAAAAATGAATATTATTAAATTAATCTAGGTTAGTTCATTTTGATCTCTACTATATTAAATTCTAAAATACATAAAGATATTTAAAAAAATCTTTAATTCGTAAAAAAATACACTTTTATTTAAAAAGAATTAAAAATATATATATAAAAAAACTTTTACTGTCATATATGTTTTTGCTCGATTTTATTTCAAATAATTATAATATCTCAGTTGGTGAGAGTTTAAGTATGAAGAGTGGTAAGCATACGGCCTTAGGTCTTAGGTTTGAATCATGTTGGGACCTTTTATTAACTTTTATTTCTTCTCATTTTTCTTATTTTAGTTCATTTGCTCTTCTTTCCTTTTTATTATTATAACTATTATTATTATATTTTGATATTATTAGTAATATTAGGTAATGTTATTATTATAAAAATGAAAAATCAAAAAAATATTTGTTAGTTAGTTTTACTATTAATTTCATTAGGCATAGTATTATCATTGTCTTAAATTATGTTATTATTAGTATTAAAAGAAAAAACGTCAAAAAAGAATTTTTTTATCATTATTATTATTATTAAATTGAATAATTAAGTTTGTTATTGTTATGGTAATTATTATTATTATTATTATTATTATTATTATTATGCTATTTAACCAATAAATATTCCCAAAAGAAAAAATAATAGTACAACATCTTGCAACAAAAAATATGTTCTTTTCTTCCTCAACCCTCCAAAATCAATCTTAAATTAAAACCAAATCAAATATTAATTTTCCTTCACAAATAAAAATAGAAAAAAATTATTATATTTTTATACCACCTATTATTTTGTAGTTTATTTCTCTCTTTGCTTTTAACTTGATAATTTTTCTATATTTCTTTTCTCACTCTTTTTTATTTTTATTTCCCATAGTTTTCATTATTAGTTTCATTATTAACATTGTTTAAGACTTTTCAGTATTATTAGTAAGTATTAGCTTATTCTATTAAGATGTCTTATTTATTTTATTAGCATTATTATTATTATTATTATTATTACTCATTTAATTATTTCACTATTTTTATTATTAGTATTATCATCTTTAGTGTGTCTAATCAAATTCATTGAGTCAATAAATCACAAAAAATCAAACCAATTGTATCTTTATTTTTTAATTTTCATTAGGTTTTTTTAATAATTATTTTATTTTATGTACTATTAGTTAAAATGATTAAAAATCAAAACAACAAAAAATATTTAAAAAAATGAAAAAATGGAAAAAATATAAAAATAGGTTATTTTAATAAAATTCAAAATCATGATCGATTTTACTAAGCAAAAAAAATCTAAAAGGTCTTACTTTGATTATATAACTGTTATTAAAAAAATTTAACACATTAATGTGACTTTAATTGTATTTTTTTAAAAAATAAATAGTAATAATCAAATTTTATGTGCCACTTTATGGGATTGATTTTATTTTATTTTTTGTTTTTGTTTAAGAACTATAAAAGAGAACTATCATATTGTGAAAAAGGGGGACATGTACAATAAAACTACAAATACTAGAAAAAATCCAAGAAAAAAGTTCTACTCTGATTTTCTCTGCCTCCACTTACGCGAAAAAAAACATCTCTCACACACACTAATAAATTCCAATACCCAAACATATCTCATCTTCATATCTTTTCTCCACACTTTTTCCCAGCAAAATCCATAACAAAATCGGTAAATTCACAACCAAACCTTCACTAACTATCACAAGTTCAAAAACCACCACCAACTGATTCATAATAACTCATCACACAACAAAAACAAATCAAAAAAGTAGAAAAATTAGGAAACAGATCAATGAAACCGTAACTCACTGTGAAACCTCTACAACACCACCGTCGAATCTCTATGCGACTCAACATAATAACAACACGAGTCACCCAACTGACACCGCTGCAAGTCATCGTGTAATACCCTTTACCAGAAAAACCGCGTCGGTGACCTCTGCTCTGCTCGCCATCCAACCAACGCCACAACGTCTCCGATCTTGCTGCCACATGTTGATTTCGGAGTGGCTATGAAAGTTTGGTTTTGGAAAAGGTCAAGACATGCTACAGGTTATGCAAATGGACACCGCTGCTACCATGTGTACGTTTTATGTTTTGTCTTTTTTATTTATTTTATTCTTTCTTTCCCTTTTTTATTATTATTTTTTACTACTTTATCTTAGTTACTAGTTTTTATAAAATAAAATTGTTTTTTTAGGCTTTGTAATTATATTTGGGATTTAGAACCATTGCTCTTTGCACCATGTATTGTTTTATTTAAAGAATCATAATCCTAAAGTAAATCTTTAGATATTTATTAAAAAAAAAAATATTTCCTTTTCATTTAAATTTAAATAACAAAAATTACTTCTTTAGTTCCCTAAAAAACCAAAAATATTCTCTTTTCTCTATTAATTCAAAAATAAAGAAAAATATAGCTTTCAATGTTGTAAATAATTATTTTCTCATTTAAATGATAAAAATACCAAAAATAATAATAGAGTTTAATAAATATACCAAAAATTAATAATCATTAAAGTAACAAATAAAAAAATGAATATTATTAAATTAATCTAGGTTAGTTCATTTTGATCTCTACTATATTAAATTCTAAAATACATAAAGATATTTAAAAAAATCTTTAATTCGTAAAAAAATACACTTTTATTTAAAAAGAATTAAAAATATATATATAAAAAAACTTTTACTGTCATATATGTTTTTGCTCGATTTTATTTCAAATAATTATAATATCTCAGTTGGTGAGAGTTTAAGTATGAAGAGTGGTAAGCATACGGCCTTAGGTCTTAGGTTTGAATCATGTTGGGACCTTTTATTAACTTTTATTTCTTCTCATTTTTCTTATTTTAGTTCATTTGCTCTTCTTTCCTTTTTTATTATTATAACTATTATTATTATATTTTGATATTATTAGTAATATTAGGTAATGTTATTATTATAAAAATGAAAAATCAAAAAAATATTTGTTAGTTAGTTTTACTATTAATTTCATTAGGCATAGTATTATCATTGTCTTAAATTATGTTATTATTAGTATTAAAAGAAAAAACGTCAAAAAAGAATTTTTTTATCATTATTATTATTATTAAATTGAATAATTAAGTTTGTTATTGTTATGGTAATTTATTATTATTATTATTATTATTATTATTATGCTATTTAACCAATAAATATTCCCAAAAGAAAAAATAATAGTACAACATCTTGCAACAAAAAATATGTTCTTTTCTTCCTCAACCCTCCAAAATCAATCTTAAATTAAAACCAAATCAAATATTAATTTTCCTTCACAAATAAAAATAGAAAAAAATTATTATATTTTTATACCACCTATTATTTTGTAGTTTATTTCTCTCTTTGCTTTTAACTTGATAATTTTTCTATATTTCTTTTCTCACTCTTTTTTATTTTTATTTCCCATAGTTTTCATTATTAGTTTCATTATTAACATTGTTTAAGACTTTTCAGTATTATTAGTAAGTATTAGCTTATTCTATTAAGATGTCTTATTTATTTTATTAGCATTATTATTATTATTATTATTATTATTACTCATTTAATTATTTCACTATTTTTATTATTAGTATTATCATCTTTAGTGTGTCTAATCAAATTCATTGAGTCAATAAATCACAAAAAATCAAACCAATTGTATCTTTATTTTTTAATTTTCATTAGGTTTTTTAATAATTATTTTATTTTATGTACTATTAGTTAAAATGATTAAAAATCAAAACAACAAAAAATATTTAAAAAAATGAAAAAATGGAAAAAATATAAAAATAGGTTATTTTAATAAAATTCAAAATCATGATCGATTTTACTAAGCAAAAAAAATCTAAAAGGTCTTACTTTGATTATATAACTGTTATTAAAAAAATTTAACACATTAATGTGACTTTAATTGTATTTTTTAAAAAATAAATAGTAATAATCAAATTTTATGTGCCACTTTATGGGATTGATTTTATTTTATTTTTTGTTTTTGTTTAAGAACTATAAAAGAGAACTATCATATTGTGAAAAAGGGGGACATGTACAATAAAACTACAAATACTAGAAAAAATCCAAGAAAAAAGTTCTACTCTGATTTTCTCTGCCTCCACTTACGCGAAAAAAAACATCTCTCACACACACTAATAAATTCCAATACCCAAACATATCTCATCTTCATATCTTTTCTCCACACTTTTTCCCAGCAAAATCCATAACAAAATCGGTAAATTCACAACCAAACCTTCACTAACTATCACAAGTTCAAAAACCACCACCAACTGATTCATAATAACTCATCACACAACAAAAACAAATCAAAAAAGTAGAAAAATTAGGAAACAGATCAATGAAACCGTAACTCACTGTGAAACCTCTACAACACCACCGTCGAATCTCTATGCGACTCAACATAATAACAACACGAGTCACCCAACTTACACCGCTGCAAGTCATCGTGTAATACCCTTTACCAGAAAAACCGCGTCGGTGACCTCTGCTCTGCTCGCCATCCAACCAACGCCACAACGTCTCCGATCTTGCTGCCACATGTTGATTTCGGAGTGGCTATGAAAGTTTGGTTTTGGAAAAGGTCAAGACATGCTACAGGTTATGCAAATGGACACCGCTGCTACCATGTGTACGTTTTATGTTTTGTCTTTTTTATTTATTTTATTCTTTCTTTCCCTTTTTTATTATTATTTTTTACTACTTTATCTTAGTTACTAGTTTTTATAAAATAAAATTGTTTTTTTAGGCTTTGTAATTATATTTGGGATTTAGAACCATTGCTCTTTGCACCATGTATTGTTTTATTTAAAGAATCATAATCCTAAAGTAAATCTTTAGATATTTATTAAATAAAAAAAATATTTCCTTTTCATTTAAATTTAAATAACAAAAATTACTTCTTTAGTTCCCTAAAAAACCAAAAATATTCTCTTTTCTCTATTAATTCAAAAATAAAGAAAAATATAGCTTTCAATGTTGTAAATAATTATTTTCTCATTTAAATGATAAAAATACCAAAAATAATAATAGAGTTTAATAAATATACCAAAAATTAATAATCATTAAAGTAACAAATAAAAAAATGAATATTATTAAATTAATCTAGGTTAGTTCATTTTGATCTCTACTATATTAAATTCTAAAATACATAAAGATATTTAAAAAAATCTTTAATTCGTAAAAAAATACACTTTTATTTAAAAAGAATTAAAAATATATATATAAAAAACTTTTACTGTCATATATGTTTTTGCTCGATTTTATTTCAAATAATTATAATATCTCAGTTGGTGAGAGTTTAAGTATGAAGAGTGGTAAGCATACGGCCTTAGGTCTTAGGTTTGAATCATGTTGGGACCTTTTATTAACTTTTATTTCTTCTCATTTTTCTTATTTTAGTTCATTTGCTCTTCTTTCCTTTTTTATTATTATAACTATTATTATTATATTTTGATATTATTAGTAATATTAGGTAATGTTATTATTATAAAAATGAAAAATCAAAAAAATATTTGTTAGTTAGTTTTACTATTAATTTCATTAGGCATAGTATTATCATTGTCTTAAATTATGTTATTATTAGTATTAAAAGAAAAAACGTCAAAAAAGAATTTTTTTATCATTATTATTATTATTAAATTGAATAATTAAGTTTGTTATTGTTATGGTAATTTATTATTATTATTATTATTATTATTATTATTATTATGCTATTTAACCAATAAATATTCCCAAAAGAAAAAATAATAGTACAACATCTTGCAACAAAAAATATGTTCTTTTCTTCCTCAACCCTCCAAAATCAATCTTAAATTAAAACCAAATCAAATATTAATTTTCCTTCACAAATAAAAATAGAAAAAAATTATTATATTTTTATACCACCTATTATTTTGTAGTTTATTTCTCTCTTTGCTTTTAACTTGATAATTTTTCTATATTTCTTTTCTCACTCTTTTTTATTTTTATTTCCCATAGTTTTCATTATTAGTTTCATTATTAACATTGTTTAAGACTTTTCAGTATTATTAGTAAGTATTAGCTTATTCTATTAAGATGTCTTATTTATTTTATTAGCATTATTATTATTATTATTATTATTACTCATTTAATTATTTCACTATTTTTATTATTAGTATTATCATCTTTAGTGTGTCTAATCAAATTCATTGAGTCAATAAATCACAAAAAATCAAACCAATTGTATCTTTATTTTTTAATTTTCATTAGGTTTTTTTAATAATTATTTTATTTTATGTACTATTAGTTAAAATGATTAAAAATCAAAACAACAAAAAATATTTAAAAAAATGAAAAAATGGAAAAAATATAAAAATAGGTTATTTTAATAAAATTCAAAATCATGATCGATTTTACTAAGCAAAAAAAATCTAAAAGGTCTTACTTTGATTATATAACTGTTATTAAAAAATTTAACACATTAATGTGACTTTAATTGTATTTTTTTAAAAAATAAATAGTAATAATCAAATTTTATGTGCCACTTTATGGGATTGATTTTATTTTATTTTTTGTTTTTGTTTAAGAACTATAAAAGAGAACTATCATATTGTGAAAAAGGGGGACATGTACAATAAAACTACAAATACTAGAAAAAATCCAAGAAAAAAGTTCTACTCTGATTTTCTCTGCCTCCACTTACGCGAAAAAAACATCTCTCACACACACTAATAAATTCCAATACCCAAACATATCTCATCTTCATATCTTTTCTCCACACTTTTTCCCAGCAAAATCCATAACAAAATCGGTAAATTCACAACCAAACCTTCACTAACTATCACAAGTTCAAAAACCACCACCAACTGATTCATAATAACTCATCACACAACAAAAACAAATCAAAAAAGTAGAAAAATTAGGAAACAGATCAATGAAACCGTAACTCACTGTGAAACCTCTACAACACCACCGTCGAATCTCTATGCGACTCAACATAATAACAACACGAGTCACCCAACTTACACCGCTGCAAGTCATCGTGTAATACCCTTTACCAGAAAAACCGCGTCGGTGACCTCTGCTCTGCTCGCCATCCAACCAACGCCACAACGTCTCCGATCTTGCTGCCACATGTTGATTTCGGAGTGGCTATGAAAGTTTGGTTTTGGAAAAGGTCAAGACATGCTACAGGTTATGCAAATGGACACCGCTGCTACCATGTGTACGTTTTATGTTTTGTCTTTTTTATTTATTTTATTCTTTCTTTCCCTTTTTTATTATTATTTTTTACTACTTTATCTTAGTTACTAGTTTTTATAAAATAAAATTGTTTTTTTAGGCTTTGTAATTATATTTGGGATTTAGAACCATTGCTCTTTGCACCATGTATTGTTTTATTTAAAGAATCATAATCCTAAAGTAAATCTTTAGATATTTATTAAATAAAAAAATATTTCCTTTTCATTTAAATTTAAATAACAAAAATTACTTCTTTAGTTCCCTAAAAAACCAAAAATATTCTCTTTTCTCTATTAATTCAAAAATAAAGAAAAATATAGCTTTCAATGTTGTAAATAATTATTTTCTCATTTAAATGATAAAAATACCAAAATAATAATAGAGTTTAATAAATATACCAAAAATTAATAATCATTAAAGTAACAAATAAAAAAATGAATATTATTAAATTAATCTAGGTTAGTTCATTTTGATCTCTACTATATTAAATTCTAAAATACATAAAGATATTTAAAAAAATCTTTAATTCGTAAAAAAATACACTTTTATTTAAAAAGAATTAAAAATATATATATAAAAAAACTTTTACTGTCATATATGTTTTTGCTCGATTTTATTTCAAATAATTATAATATCTCAGTTGGTGAGAGTTTAAGTATGAAGAGTGGTAAGCATACGGCCTTAGGTCTTAGGTTTGAATCATGTTGGGACCTTTTATTAACTTTTATTTCTTCTCATTTTTCTTATTTTAGTTCATTTGCTCTTCTTTCCTTTTTTATTATTATAACTATTATTATTATATTTTGATATTATTAGTAATATTAGGTAATGTTATTATTATAAAAATGAAAAATCAAAAAAATATTTGTTAGTTAGTTTTACTATTAATTTCATTAGGCATAGTATTATCATTGTCTTAAATTATGTTATTATTAGTATTAAAAGAAAAAACGTCAAAAAAGAATTTTTTTATCATTATTATTATTATTAAATTGAATAATTAAGTTTGTTATTGTTATGGTAATTTATTATTATTATTATTATTATTATTATGCTATTTAACCAATAAATATTCCCAAAAGAAAAAATAATAGTACAACATCTTGCAACAAAAAATATGTTCTTTTCTTCCTCAACCCTCCAAAATCAATCTTAAATTAAAACCAAATCAAATATTAATTTTCCTTCACAAATAAAAATAGAAAAAAATTATTATATTTTTATACCACCTATTATTTTGTAGTTTATTTCTCTCTTTGCTTTTAACTTGATAATTTTTCTATATTTCTTTTCTCACTCTTTTTATTTTTATTTCCCATAGTTTTCATTATTAGTTTCATTATTAACATTGTTTAAGACTTTTCAGTATTATTAGTAAGTATTAGCTTATTCTATTAAGATGTCTTATTTATTTTATTAGCATTATTATTATTATTATTATTATTACTCATTTAATTATTTCACTATTTTATTATTAGTATTATCATCTTTAGTGTGTCTAATCAAATTCATTGAGTCAATAAATCACAAAAAATCAAACCAATTGTATCTTTATTTTTTAATTTTCATTAGGTTTTTTTAATAATTATTTTATTTTATGTACTATTAGTTAAAATGATTAAAAATCAAAACAACAAAAAATATTTAAAAAAATGAAAAAATGGAAAAAATATAAAAATAGGTTATTTTAATAAAATTCAAAATCATGATCGATTTTACTAAGCAAAAAAAATCTAAAAGGTCTTACTTTGATTATATAACTGTTATTAAAAAAATTTAACACATTAATGTGACTTTAATTGTATTTTTTTAAAAAATAAATAGTAATAATCAAATTTTATGTGCCACTTTATGGGATTGATTTTATTTTATTTTTTGTTTTTGTTTAAGAACTATAAAAGAGAACTATCATATTGTGAAAAAGGGGGACATGTACAATAAAACTACAAATACTAGAAAAAATCCAAGAAAAAAGTTCTACTCTGATTTTCTCTGCCTCCACTTACGCGAAAAAAAACATCTCTCACACACACTAATAAATTCCAATACCCAAACATATCTCATCTTCATATCTTTTCTCCACACTTTTTCCCAGCAAAATCCATAACAAAATCGGTAAATTCACAACCAAACCTTCACTAACTATCACAAGTTCAAAAACCACCACCAACTGATTCATAATAACTCATCACACAACAAAAACAAATCAAAAAAGTAGAAAAATTAGGAAACAGATCAATTAAACCGTAACTCACTGTGAAACCTCTACAACACCACCGTCGAATCTCTATGCGACTCAACATAATAACAACACGAGTCACCCAACTGACACCGCTGCAAGTCATCGTGTAATACCCTTTACCAGAAAAACCGCGTCGGTGACCTCTGCTCTGCTCGCCATCCAACCAACGCCACAACGTCTCCGATCTTGCTGCCACATGTTGATTTCGGAGTGGCTATGAAAGTTTGGTTTTGGAAAAGGTCAAGACATGCTACAGGTTATGCAAATGGACACCGCTGCTACCATGTGTACGTTTTATGTTTTGTCTTTTTTATTTATTTTATTCTTTCTTTCCCTTTTTTATTATTATTTTTTACTACTTTATCTTAGTTACTAGTTTTTATAAAATAAAATTGTTTTTTTAGGCTTTGTAATTATATTTGGGATTTAGAACCATTGCTCTTTGCACCATGTATTGTTTTATTTAAAGAATCATAATCCTAAAGTAAATCTTTAGATATTTATTAAATAAAAAAATATTTCCTTTTCATTTAAATTTAAATAACAAAAATTACTTCTTTAGTTCCCTAAAAAACCAAAAATATTCTCTTTTCTCTATTAATTCAAAAATAAAGAAAAATATAGCTTTCAATGTTGTAAATAATTATTTTCTCATTTAAATGATAAAAATACCAAAAATAATAATAGAGTTTAATAAATATACCAAAAATTAATAATCATTAAAGTAACAAATAAAAAAATGAATATTATTAAATTAATCTAGGTTAGTTCATTTTGATCTCTACTATATTAAATTCTAAAATACATAAAGATATTTAAAAAAATCTTTAATTCGTAAAAAAATACACTTTTATTTAAAAAGAATTAAAAATATATATATAAAAAAACTTTTACTGTCATATATGTTTTTGCTCGATTTTATTTCAAATAATTATAATATCTCAGTTGGTGAGAGTTTAAGTATGAAGAGTGGTAAGCATACGGCCTTAGGTCTTAGGTTTGAATCATGTTGGGACCTTTTATTAACTTTTATTTCTTCTCATTTTTCTTATTTTAGTTCATTTGCTCTTCTTTCCTTTTTATTATTATAACTATTATTATTATATTTGATATTATTAGTAATATTAGGTAATGTTATTATATAAAAATGAAAAATCAAAAAATATTTGTTAGTTAGTTTTACTATTAATTTCATTAGGCATAGTATTATCATTGTCTTAAATTATGTTATTATTAGTATTAAAAGAAAAAACGTCAAAAAAGAATTTTTTTATCATTATTATTATTATTAAATTGAATAATTAAGTTTGTTATTGTTATGGTAATATTATTATTATTATTATATTATTATTATTATTATTATGCTATTTAACCAATAAATATTCCCAAAAGAAAAAATAATAGTACAACATCTTGCAACAAAAAATATGTTCTTTTCTTCCTCAACCCTCCAAAATCAATCTTAAATTAAAACCAAATCAAATATTAATTTTCCTTCACAAATAAAAATAGAAAAAAATTATTATATTTTTATACCACCTATTATTTTGTAGTTTATTTCTCTCTTTGCTTTTAACTTGATAATTTTTCTATATTTCTTTTCTCACTCTTTTTATTTTTATTTCCCATAGTTTTCATTATTAGTTTCATTATTAACATTGTTTAAGACTTTTCAGTATTATTAGTAAGTATTAGCTTATTCTATTAAGATGTCTTATTTATTTTATTAGCATTATTATTATTATTATTATTATTACTCATTTAATTATTTCACTATTTTTATTATTAGTATTATCATCTTTAGTGTGTCTAATCAAATTCATTGAGTCAATAAATCACAAAAAATCAAACCAATTGTATCTTTATTTTTTAATTTTCATTAGGTTTTTTAATAATTATTTTATTTTATGTACTATTAGTTAAAATGATTAAAAATCAAAACAACAAAAAATATTTAAAAAAATGAAAAAATGGAAAAAATATAAAAATAGGTTATTTTAATAAAATTCAAAATCATGATCGATTTTACTAAGCAAAAAAAATCTAAAAGGTCTTACTTTGATTATATAACTGTTATTAAAAAAATTTAACACATTAATGTGACTTTAATTGTATTTTTTTAAAAAATAAATAGTAATAATCAATTTTATGTGCCACTTTATGGGATTGATTTTATTTTATTTTTTGTTTTTGTTTAAGAACTATAAAAGAGAACTATCATATTGTGAAAAAGGGGGACATGTACAATAAAACTACAAATACTAGAAAAAATCCAAGAAAAAAGTTCTACTCTGATTTTCTCTGCCTCCACTTACGCGAAAAAAACATCTCTCACACACACTAATAAATTCCAATACCCAAACATATCTCATCTTCATATCTTTTCTCCACACTTTTTCCCAGCAAAATCATAACAAAATCGGTAAATTCACAACCAAACCTTCACTAACTATCACAAGTTCAAAAACCACCACCAACTGATTCATAATAACTCATCACACAACAAAAACAAATCAAAAAAGTAGAAAAATTAGGAAACAGATCAATTAAACCGTAACTCACTGTGAAACCTCTACAACACCACCGTCGAATCTCTATGCGACTCAACATAATAACAACACGAGTCACCCAACTGACACCGCTGCAAGTCATCGTGTAATACCCTTTACCAGAAAAACCGCGTCGGTGACCTCTGCTCTGCTCGCCATCCAACCAACGCCACAACGTCTCCGATCTTGCTGCCACATGTTGATTTCGGAGTGGCTATGAAAGTTTGGTTTTGGAAAAGGTCAAGACATGCTACAGGTTATGCAAATGGACACCGCTGCTACCATGTGTACGTTTTATGTTTTGTCTTTTTTATTTATTTTATTCTTTCTTTCCCTTTTTTATTATTATTTTTTACTACTTTATCTTAGTTACTAGTTTTTATAAAATAAAATTGTTTTTTTAGGCTTTGTAATTATATTTGGGATTTAGAACCATTGCTCTTTGCACCATGTATTGTTTTATTTAAAGAATCATAATCCTAAAGTAAATCTTTAGATATTTATTAAATAAAAAAATATTTCCTTTTCATTTAAATTTAAATAACAAAAATTACTTCTTTAGTTCCCTAAAAAACCAAAAATATCTCTTTCTCTATTAATTCAAAAATAAAGAAAAATATAGCTTTCAATGTTGTAAATAATTATTTTCTCATTTAAATGATAAAAATACCAAAAATAATAATAGAGTTTAATAAATATACCAAAAATTAATAATCATTAAAGTAACAAATAAAAAAATGAATATTATTAAATTAATCTAGGTTAGTTCATTTTGATCTCTACTATATTAAATTCTAAAATACATAAAGATATTTAAAAAAATCTTTAATTCGTAAAAAAATACACTTTTATTTAAAAAGAATTAAAAATATATATATAAAAAAACTTTTACTGTCATATATGTTTTTGCTCGATTTTATTTCAAATAATTATAATATCTCAGTTGGTGAGAGTTTAAGTATGAAGAGTGGTAAGCATACGGCCTTAGGTCTTAGGTTTGAATCATGTTGGGACCTTTTATTAACTTTTATTTCTCTCATTTTTCTTATTTTAGTTCATTTGCTCTTCTTCCTTTTTTATTATTATAACTATTATTATTATATTTTGATATTATTAGTAATATTAGGTAATGTTATTATTATAAAAATGAAAAATCAAAAAATATTTGTTAGTTAGTTTTACTATTAATTTCATTAGGCATAGTATTATCATTGTCTTAAATTATGTTATTATTAGTATTAAAAGAAAAAACGTCAAAAAAGAATTTTTTTATCATTATTATTATTAAATTGAATAATTAAGTTTGTTATTGTTATGGTAATTTATTATTATTATTATTATTATTATTATTATTATGCTATTTAACCAATAAATATTCCCAAAAGAAAAAATAATAGTACAACATCTTGCAACAAAAAATATGTTCTTTTCTTCCTCAACCCTCCAAAATCAATCTTAAATTAAAACCAAATCAAATATTAATTTTCCTTCACAAATAAAAATAGAAAAAAATTATTATATTTTTATACCACCTATTTTTGTAGTTTATTTCTCTCTTTGCTTTAACTTGATAATTTTTCTATATTTCTTTTCTCACTCTTTTTATTTTTATTTCCCATAGTTTTCATTATTAGTTTCATTATTAACATTGTTTAAGACTTTTCAGTATTATTAGTAAGTATTAGCTTATTCTATTAAGGTCTTATTTATTTTATTAGCATTATTATTATTATTATTATTATTATTTACTCATTTAATTATTTCACTATTTTTATTATTAGTATTATCATCTTTAGTGTGTCTAATCAAATTCATTGAGTCAATAAATCACAAAAAATCAAACCAATTGTATCTTTATTTTTAATTTTCATTAGGTTTTTTTAATAATTATTTTATTTTATGTACTATTAGTTAAAATGATTAAAAATCAAAAACAACAAAAAATTTAAAAAAATGAAAAAATGGAAAAAATATAAAAATAGGTTATTTTAATAAATTCAAAATCATGATCGATTTTACTAAGCAAAAAAATCTAAAAGGTCTTACTTTGATTATATAACTGTTATTAAAAAAATTTAACACATTAATGTGACTTTAATTGTATTTTTTAAAAAAAAATAGTAATAATCAAATTTTATGTGCCACTTTATGGGATTGATTTTATTTTATTTTTTGTTTTTGTTTAAGAACTATAAAAGAGAACTATCATATTGTGAAAAAGGGGGACATGTACAATAAAACTACAAATACTAGAAAAAATCCAAGAAAAAAGTTCTACTCTGATTTTCTCTGCCTCCACTTACGCGAAAAAAAACATCTCTCACACACACTAATAAATTCCAATACCCAAACATATCTCATCTTCATATCTTTTCTCCACACTTTTTCCCAGCAAAATCCATAACAAAATCGGTAAATTCACAACCAAACCTTCACTAACTATCACAAGTTCAAAAACCACCACCAACTGATTCATAATAACTCATCACACAACAAAAACAAATCAAAAAAGTAGAAAAATTAGGAAACAGATCAATTAAACCGTAACTCACTGTGAAACCTCTACAACACCACCGTCGAATCTCTATGCGACTCAACATAATAACAACACGAGTCACCAACTGACACCGCTGCAAGTCATCGATAATACCCTTTACCAGAAAAACCGCGTCGGTGACCTCTGCTCTGCTCGCCATCCAACCAACGCACAACGTCTCCGATCTTGCTGCCACATGTTGATTTCGGAGTGGCTATGAAAGTTTGGTTTTGGAAAAGGTCAAGACATGCTACAGGTTATGCAAATGGACACCGCTGCTACCATGTGTACGTTTTATGTTTTGTTTTTTATTTATTTATTCTTTCTTTCCCTTTTTTATTATTATTTTACTACTTTATCTTAGTTACTAGTTTTTATAAAATAAAATTGTTTTTTAGGCTTGTAATTATATTTGGGATTTAGAACCATTGCTCTTTGCACCATGTATGTTTTATTTAAGAATCATAATCCTAAAGTAAATCTTTAGATATTTATAAATAAAAAAATATTTCCTTTTCATTTAAATTTAAATAACAAATTACTTCTTTAGTTCCCTAAAAAACCAAAAATATTCTCTTTTTCTATTAATTCAAAAATAAAGAAAAATATAGCTTTCAATGTTGTAAATATTATTTCTATTAAATGATAAAAATACCAAAAAATAATAATAGAGTTTAATAAATATACCCAAAATTAATAATCATTAAAGTAACAAATAAAAAAATGAATATTATTAAATTAATCTAGGTTAGTTCATTTTGATCTCTACTATATTAAATTCTAAAATACATAAAGATATTTAAAAAAATCTTATTCGTAAAAAATACACTTTTATTTAAAAAGAATTAAAAATATATATAAAAAAAATTTAATGTCATATATGTTTTTGCTCGATTTTATTTCAAATAATTATAATATCTCAGTTGGTGAGAGTTAAGTATGAGAGTGGTAAGCATACGGCCTTAGGTCTTAGGTTTGAATCATGTTGGGACTTTTATTAACTTTATTTCTTCTCATTTTTCTATTTTAGTTCATTTGCTCTTCTTTCCTTTTTATTATTATAACTATATTAT
>NW_026113209.1:0-35125 GCF_024323335.1 Lathyrus oleraceus | reverse complement strand
ATGATCACAATCAAATCAATATCAAAACAGCTCAATAATTCCACAAAAAATTCCAGCTTAAACAGAACACATTCAATGAGTAGCATATCAATTTTCATGCAATTTGGAAAAGTGGAAGTAGGGAAATTAAATTCATAAAGTTCAGACAAGTTCAAGCAAGCCAACACAAGTCATCAAAACAATCATCAACTTCCATCAATCATAAAACAGTGACAATATAATGATAATGAATGGATCAAACCACAACTTGTGCTTCAATGTGTCTACAATGCTCATACCAAATTTCACACTCATCCAATTAATGACCAGAATTTCACAAATCAAATGCCAACATGTGTCACAAAAAATCAACAAATGACCAAACAGAGAGAAAAATTCCAATCAAATAGGAAATGCCATCAATAAATCCAGAAAAATTCACATGTGTTCTCAACATCCATATGCACAATCATGCAAAAATTTGGCTCAATCCAATATTCACAAGCACATCAAATAAAATCATGAAATTCATCAAGCATGGTGTGACACAAATTGTCACACCTCTAATCAAAAATTCATATCTCCTCAACCAGGTATCCAAAAATTGCAAACCACATACCAAAATCACCAGCAAAGAGTCAAGAACATGCACAAAAAAGTTCATCAATTTCTATGGAAGCATCATCATTTTATGAGTGAAATGGCAAAGCATATACAAAATGAACACATTCAAACAATCCCTAAGCAAATTATTTTTTCACACGTGCACAAAAATCATAAAAAACACCATTAAAAACTACACATCACAAGGAGAATAATGCAAAAAATCTCACAAAATTTGGACAAGAAATGAATTAGATATGGATTTTCTAAATCATGGATCAAAAATGAAATGAAATTGAAAAAAGAAAAAGAAATAATGAAAATAATGTTGAAGAATGGCACGGTTGTAATTTTTAATAACACAAGCAAAACGACGTCGTTGGCATTTAAACGCTGGCGCCTTCTGATTGGCCAGTAAGTGGCGGTAAACAACATTCAAACAAAGGCCAGGCGAATTAACGGATCAAACGTGTACTGTAACTCGTTCTTCATCAAGAACAAACATGAAATTCCAGAACATTGATGATGAACTTTTTTCAACAAAATGAACAAACTATACATCATTAGGACCGTCTAAGCATGCACATCATGAATATCCAATTGGTTTGACCTAACCCTAAGCATATCAACGGGATCGAATGAAAAAAGGATTGCACATCAAACTTCAATTCGAGATTTCTCTCTCAATACTCAATCAAATCAAAAACTACGAGCATCATGATATCTACGTTGAAAGATCTACAAAAGCCATATAATAGTTCATGCAATCGAGAAATTCGAAGATTTACCTCTTGGAGATTGCAGACCGTGATTCTCGTGTTTCCAAGCTTGAAAGGCCAAAACAGATGATGATCGATGTTCAGGAAGATGATTGGAACACGTGCTTTAGCTCAATGATGCTTCAGGTGCAAGAATTATGGAATTGCCATTGTTGTGCTTGCTTCCAACAGTCCAAATTCAGCAAGTTCTTGGCACGGATTTGATGAAACAGATCTTCAATAAGCCTTATAGAAGATGAATCCAAGGAGCACGAGCAAGATTGATGAAGAATTGTGATGAACTTGATGAAAAAAGTTGAAGAAGCTTTGGAGAATTTGGAGGGAAAAGTTGTTGGATCTTGGAGAATGAAATGTAATTATCATTTTCTGTTACAATTAAGCCTTTATACCAATGCCTAATCCATCTCTTAATCACAATTAGCAAAATTGGATTGGATTAGTGTAATGCATTTTCAAGTGTTATGCCCAAAAAGTCCTTTTCCAAATTATGCAATGTAACAGTAAAATGGCAGTTGGAGCAAGTTCTAAATGGCATTTGTGATGTGTTGGAATAGGCCTCATGTGCAAAAACCTTGTATTTTGAAATTTCACCTATTTTCACACCAATTTCCAAATAATCCACTTGAAAAATGACTTTTTGCCATGCTTATTTTTGATGAAATTTAATGATGCACCATGAAAGTAAATGTGAAATGGGGTTTGCTCAAAGAAAGATCACTCAATTTGGCCATTCCATGTGAAAGTTATGCCACTTTGAACTTAGGCATTTGTGGAAAAATGATTGGATCATAACTTGCCAACCACACATGAGAAATGAGTGTTCTTGGACTTTTTGGAAAGGTGAGAGCAGGATCTACAACTTTCATGTTGAACAAAATTTCATTTGAAGCATTTTGGGACATGTAATTTTGAGGTGAAAAACTTTCCATTTTTGGAAACTTTCAATTACAAGTCACTTTCCATTTTTTGGAAAGTTTTCTCCTGACTTTATTTTCTTCATTCTTGATGTTTGAAATGTCAAATGAAACTTGTTCACACATGAATGAAGTGTATCCAACTCTCTCCCACCTCCAAATCCATCAATTCTGGCACAGTTGACCACAGTTGACCTCTCTGATTGATAGATGAATTTGGCTATGCACTGATCCAGCTGAGCCTCAAACTCCTGTTGAAATGGCTCAATGATGAAACCCTAGCTTCCATAAGCTCCATATAATCACAAGATGATCCCCATATCCACTGAAAACCCCATCTCCTTGCCAAGCCCTGACTGGCCCAATGCAGATGATTAGGGTTGACCAGTGGTCAAAACCCTAATCTCAAGGTATCTGATCAATCTTCTTGAATCTCTTGGATGATAGCAAGACCATGATGATGATGATGTATCATAGCAGCCAAGATGAAGATCAATCTCCTTGAGAAATCAAGAAACCCTAATTTGGGCCCCACATCCTCAGATGATTAGTAATCCATCCATAAACCCTCAGGCTAGAATCTCAACCTCTTCATCTTCTGACCAAGACTTAGGAGGATGATTTGCACAATGTAACCACATGATATGCAATATGCAATGCCTAATGACCTAAAAATGATATGCAATATGTTAAGCTAGTCCCAAGAGAGGAGGGCAAATTTTGAGGTGTTACACAATTCCATCCCTTAATCTGAGAAATTGATCGGTCTTGATAGCTTTCGTCAGAACATCTGCCAACTGTTTCTGAGTGCTGCAGTGTACAACTTCTAACACTCCCCTCTGAACTTGATGTCTCAGAAAATGATACTTGGTCTCAATGTGCTTGCTTCTCCCATGCAACAATGGGTTTCTGGCAAGATTGATTGCAGACTTGTTGTCAATCATCAGCTTCAGAGGTTTGTTTACTTTAATCTTCAGATCCTGCAATAGATTCAGAATCCACACAGCTTGGCATGCAGTAACAGCACCTGCAATGTATTCAGCTTCACAAGTTGACAACGCCACAACAGGTTGCTTCTTGGAACACCAAGAGATGAGACCTCCCAGAAATTTGAATAAGTACCCAGACGTACTTCTTCTGTCAACTCTGTCTCCACACCAATCAGAATCTGAATAACTCAGAAGTTCTGACTCATCCTTTCTTCCAGAAGGAAATAATACTCCATACTTCAGAATTCCCTTGATATACCTCAGAATCCTGACAGCAGCTTGGTAATGGGACCACTTAGGTTTACTCATGAACCTACTAACCATCCCAACTGAATAGCAAATATCAGGTCTGGTATTGCACAAATACCTCAGAGAACCAACCAACTGTTTGAAGGTTGTAGCGTCCACATCCTTTCCATCAGAGTCAGAATCCAGTTTCTGATTTGTATCAGAAGGTGTGACAGCAATCTTACAATTCTTCAGTTCAAATCTCTTCAGAAGTTCTAATTCATACTTGAGCTGATGCAAAATAATAACTTTCTCAGAGTATCTGAACTCCATCCCTAGAAAGTATGTCATTTTGCCTAGATCAGTCATTTCGAATTCATTCATCAGAACTTTCTTGAACTTGGCTATCTCCTGTTCAGAACTTCCAGTCAGCAGTATATCATCAACATATAAACATACCAGAGTCATATTTCCTTCAGAAGTATGCTGAACATAGACACCGTACTCCATCTCAATTTCTGAAAGCCTTGCTTCTTGAAAAATGAATCAATCTTCTGATTCCAAGCTCTGGGTGCTTGTTTCAATCCATATAGAGCTTTGTATAATCTGTACACCATCCCTTCCTGATTCTTTTTCACAAATCCAGGAGGTTGTGACACGTAAACTTCTTCTTCTAATGGACCGTTCAGAAATGCAGATTTTACATCTAAATGCATCAGAGGCCAATTCCTGTTAGTAGCTATTGCAATCACCATTCTGATTGTTTCATGTCATGCTACAGGTGCAAACACTTCAGAGTAATCCAACCCAGGTTTCTGTAGAAATCCTCTGGCTACCAACATTGCTTTATGTTTGCCAATTGAACCATCTGGCTTTAACTTCTGCTTGAAAACCCATCTGACGCTGATGGCTTTCTTGTCTTTTGGAAGTTCTGCCAGCTTCCAAGTCTTGTTTCTCTCTATAGCATCAAGTTCTTCTTTCATGGCCTTCAGCCAGAGCTTCTGCTTAAGAGCCTCTTCTGTACTTATGGGTTCAGAGTCTACTAACATGGCACACTGAATAACTTCTCCTTCAGAGTCTACTTCAGTGTCTTGCAGCATGTCAAATTCTGCATATCTTCTGGGGATGTTTCTGATTCTTTGTGGTCTCTGAACTTGTTCAGAGTCTTGAGCTTCAGAGTTTCTAGCTTCAGATGGTTGACTTCCTCCAGAGCTTTGACCATCTTCAGGGGCTGGCATATTTCCAGAGTCTGAATTGCCACCAGAATCTGGATTACCATCAGAGTCTGGGTCATCAGAGTCTGAATCATCAGAGTCACCTTCATCTTCTGAGTCTTCTCCAGAGTCAGAATCACTATCAAAATCAGAATCAACGTCAGAGTTTACTCCAACTTCAGAACTTCTTAACTCTGACCTTTCTTCAGAAGTTCTAACATCAGAATCAGATTGAGACTTATCCCAATTCCAAAATTCTGATTCCTTCACAATCACATCTCTGCTGAATTCAATTTTGTTGGTTTCTGGACAATAGAGCTTGTATGCACCTGTACTGTGGTACCCTATCAGAATCATCACTTTGCTTCTATCATCCAGCTTCTGTCTTCTGGCTTCTGAAACATGTTTATAGCAAACAGAACCAAACACCTTCAGATGACTAACACTTTGCTTATCTCCAGTTCACTTCTGTATTGGAACTATTTCCTTCAACTTCTTCGTAGGACATCGGTTGAGTACATACGTTGTAGTGGCAACAGCTTCTCCCCAGAGCTTCTGAGGAAGTTTCTTCTCCTTTAGCATGCTTCTCACCATATCAAGCAAAGTGCGGTTTCTTCTTTCAGCAAGACCATTGTGTTGAGGGGTATAAGGAGCAGTAACCTCATGCTCAATTCCATTCTCCTCACAGAACTTCTGGAACTCTTTGGAGTTATACTCACCTCCACCGTCAGTTCTAAGAAGATTCAACTTCTGACCACTCTGATTCTCAGCCTTCATTCTGAACTTCTTGAATTCATCAAACACCTCGTGTTTAAACTTAATAAGGGATACCCATGTCATTCTTGTGAATTCATCAACAAATAACACAAAGTATTTATTCCCTCCAATCGATGCTACTGGAAATGGACCACACACATCAGAATGTACAACTCCCAAGGCATGTTTTGCTCTTGGAGCAGTTTCTGACGCAAATGGCAATCGTGGTTGTTTTCCTTCCATGCAAACTTTGCATGACTTTTCAGGCTTCTTAATTGCAGGAATTCCATGTACCAACTTCTTTGAATTCAGATGTTTTAAGCTTCTGAAATTCAAATGACCAAATCTTCTGTGCCACAACTCACTCTCCTTCTCAGCACTTGTTGCACTAAGACATTCTGAGTCTGCAGTTCTGACATTCACCTTGAATGTTCTATTCCTTCCCTGTTCTGACTCCATAATCAATTTCTGGTTGCAGTCATACAACTTCAGAAGATTGTCCTTCATGGTAACTGAAAAACCTTTCTCAATTAATTGTCCCACACTCATCAGATTGCTTCTGATGCCAGGTACATACCACACGTTCTAAATCAATGCTGTTTTCCCATTGTTCAGAATCACTCTGACATTTCCCATACCTTCTGCATTAAGATATTTGTCATCAGCACATCTGATCTTTGTCCTCTTTTCAGAGTCAAAGTCAACCAGCCATTTCTTGTTTCCAGTAAGATGATTTGAACAGCCAGTGTCCATATACCACCAGTCTATCAGATCCATATCATCAGATTCAGAGGCCATCAATAGCACAGATTCGTCATCAGAACTTCTGGCTATATTTGCTTCTTCTGATTTTCTCTCCTTGTTTGACCAACAGTCTCTAGCAAAGTGACCAAACTTCTTACAACAGTAACATTGGATCTTCTTCTTGTCATACTTCTCTTTTCCCTTTTTAGCATTCTTTTGTCTATCAGAGGTTGAGCTTTCTGACTTCTGACCACCATCAGTTCTTCTCCTGGCTTCTGACTGCTTCTGATACCTCCTATCAGAAGTTGCTTTCAGAGCCTGCTGCTCTACTTCCCTTTCAGAAGTTCTTTCAGTCAAATGCAACTCTTGCGCTTCTAGACTGCTCTGCAGCTCTCCAATTCTCATGGTGCTCAGATCTTTAGAATGTTCTATTGCTACCACAATGTAATCAAATTGAGAGGTAAGGGATCTCAATACCTTATCCATGATTGTTTCTTCAGAAAGAGTTTCTCCACACGCTTTCATCTCATTAGTGATCAGAATCACTCTGGAGATGTATTCAGAAACTTTCTCATTATTCTTCATGTTGAGATTCTCATATTGCTTTCTCAAGGACTGAAGCTTCACCTTCTTCACTGATGCGTCACCACCATAACATCTAACCAGTGTGTCCCACGCAGCCTTTGCTGTCATTGAGTCTGCAATCTTCTCAAACACATTTACATCAACACATTGATGAATGAAGAGCAATGCTTTCTGATCCTTCTTCCTTACTTCCTTCTGCGCGTTTTTCTGTTCATCCGTCGCATCTGCTGCTACCGGAACATAACCATCAGTGACAAGATCTAGAACATCTTGAGCACCGAACAGTACACGCATTTGGATCATCCAACGATTCCAGTTTTTACCGTCAAATACTGGAAGTTTGGTGTTCATGTTGCCGTTTCCGTTCATCTTTCTACCTTGCACAGTACACTCAGATTTCTCACAGTGTTTTCCAACCCACAGAATTAAAATTCTGATCAGATTTTGTTCAAGATTCAACACGAATCTAAGAATCAAAATCAAACACACAAGACCTCACGTTCACTCGTGTTTTCCTAATGAATCCGAACCGGAGCTCTAGATACCAATTGTTGGTGCAAAGGTAGAATGAATGGAAATATTCTATTAAGAATGACGGCTACAAAACATGATAAAAGTTACAATGATTGTCACCCTATTTATAAGCTAAAACTAGGGTTACTAGAATAGGATAAAATACTAAAATATCCTCTAACAAACTTAGGGGCTAAGAAAATAGTACAACTAAATATGAATTAGTTCTAATAATGGTTTAATAGAGTAAAATATTTTGATCGAATGTTTATAATAAAACTTTTTTATACCAACTATCGTCATACATACATACTAAAAGGTTTTATACTGTAATTCAATCAAAATCTAAAAGTTGTCTTTTTCTTTACTACTACTTCTAAGATCATAGGTAACGATAGTTGTGATAGATACTGAAAGTCTTACATACATAAGAATTAAACTTATAAAATAAATAATTAAAACTATAAAATATTATTTATATCTAATAGTATTCATTTGAGAAACTGAAGTTTGTGAGAAAGTTGATAATATACTTAAATAAATATAATAAAAATAATGATAGGAAATAAACATCTTAACAATAAAAAGAAATTGAAAGTATACGTGTTATATTACATTTAAAGGCAATATTATAGCATGGATTAGTTTTTTTAAGGTAATATAATATAAACCAAAAATTAGAACCATATTTCCTTAAAATAAGCAGCAACTTTAGTAATTAGTTTATTTAAATTATAATTTCAATTTCCTTTCATACGAATAATTTGGAATTAGTTTTTTTTATATGAATTCAAAGTTAACTATTATTTGTATATCATATAACTTCAAAATTTAAAAATTTAAAAATGTCTGATATTCTATTAATAATAAGGGTTTTTCTTAACAAAGGTTTAAATTTTTAAAAAACAATATTGTTTTTAGATTATTGGTTAGTTTTCTACCCTTACCAAGGAAACAACACTAATCGAAAGAAGGGGCTTCTCTCTATCTTTAACCTTATATATAGAAACAATATAGCAAAAAAATCTAAACTATTTATTTTTATCAATAAATCAAAATAAGATATTGTTAAAAAAACTGAAATAAGCTAAGATATTTTTAATGCTGTAATGTGATTGGAGTTATAGATCGATTAAAACTCTAGCCGTAGCCCTATAGAGTGAGAGAGAACAATCAATATAAAACAAATTCAACAGAAATAATAAACCCACTTTGAAGTTTATACTATACTTTTCTCCACTGTTATTTGTAAAAAAGAAACACTTTATAGATATCATCTATGGAAACCTCAATCACTTTCTCTGTCGGTCCGACCCGTCATCTAACCAGAACTTCACATGACTTTCCAAATTTTAGAAATTGCTTTGTAATTAATTTTGAGTTCAATTACATAGAGTTATACTCAAGATATATGACTACAATCAACATGATCAAGGTGATTCATTTTGAAATATTATGTAATTATTCGAACGAATATCTTAGTAATATCTTGTATAATATGTTCGATTTCGTACCACATCACATATTATGTGAGATTATATCGGATATAGAAGAATGTGCGACACAAATGATGGCAAACAACTTTGAAGGACGTGATATTTTGGAGATGGATGTGTTGCTTCATGTTTCTGATGAAGAAATAGAATATATAAATCAAAATCATGAAATTCAAGCCCAACAAATTGTTGATTTGATGGACAAATTACGGAGTGAGAAGTTTTTTTCTGACTCAACAAGAGTATGTTCAATTTGTTTGGAGGAATTTTGCCCTAAGTCAGAACATGTTTCTACAAAATGCTCTCATGTTTTTCATGAAAAATGTATGGTCTCATGGATCCAACAATGCATCGAGCGTTCATTAACTTATTCGTGTCCATTGTGTCGATGTCAAATACCTTGAACATGGATGGAAGTCTATGTTAGTCATCTTTCTAATAATCTTGTTTGTTAGAGCATATAGATATTTATTTGCAATTAATTTTATAATTAAAATATTTTTAATTACTGAATTTTATGATTTCTAGTTGTTCACTCTTAATTTTTAAATGCGACACTGTATATGGAATTTAATATCAATATTATTTTCAAATGATTATATATGTATTTTTAAAATAATTATTTTTAAGTTAACCAATTTTTAAAGTGTATATTTAATCCTGCTTGGGTTCGAAATTACTTTTTCTAGAACACATTATACATGTACCTCAAAGTGGTAAATTAAATCAAGTTTATTAAAGTCATGTAGTGACTCAAATATCAATGATTAAAAAATCATAGTTTTATATTTAAATACCGTACTTTTAATCATATACTTTTTTTTTAAAAAGTATGATTTAATATTGAGTTTTAAAATTGATATAAAATTATAAATTTAAAGAAAACAAACTTATGATTTTATACTTGATTTTTAAAAATAATGTATTTAATCATAACAAAATTGTCAAGTGGCACGATACACCAACTTCAATCATACATCTATATATAAATAAATATATATATAATATATATATATATATATATATATATATATATATATATATATATATATATATATATATATATATATATATATATATATATATATATATATATTATATATATATATATATATATATATATATATATATATATATATATATATATATATCATTTTATACTGGATATTTAAATATTCAACACATCTATAATTCAAATGAAATTTCTTAAAAGTTTGGTAGTGTTAATTTTTTGTTTTTTAAATAACTAAAAAGAATAGCCTATTAAATTTATAAAAAAAAGGGCACACTTTTATACTTTATGCTATTTCTTTTATAAATCAAGTAGAAAACAAAAGGTTTTTCCCAATTTTATAGTTTTCCATCAAACGTTTGAAAAATCCAGTACAAAATCACATGTTTTTCTAAAATTTATAATTTTATATTAAATTATTCAAATATATGGTATAAATGATAAAAAGTTCAAAAAAATAAAATAAAAATTAATATTTTATTCTATTTAATAAAATGGCAAAATGGACATTCAATAAAAATATAAGGGTGTCATGCGCAATCTAGGAGTGAAAAGTAAATTCCTCCTATTCTATTAAAGGAAGGCATATTCATTTACTAAAAAAATTCATATTATGGAGCAAGGTTTATTTTTCTCATATTATGAGTTCCGTTTTTCATATTATGGAGCAAGGTTTATTTTTCTCATATTACGAGTTCCGTTGTAGAAATAGAAATAGAGATCATGAATAAAGGAAAATAACTATGAATTTATTTTTCTCATATTATGAGTTTCGTTGTAGAAACAAAAATAGAGAGGATTATGGAAATCGAGAATTGTGGAGTGAGGTTTCCTGAGTACTATGACGACGTGGCATAGTGGATCGAAGATTGCGATCACTGTGTGTCTTTGACTGAAATCGTTTATATTGAATCAACGTTGTTGATTGATGTCAATCTTGAATCGGCGTTGCTAATCATTGATACAGTGGTTCAAAGGGGGAGAGGGTACTTGCATGGGTAGCACTCCAACTTCCAAGTTAGTTTAGGATTTTAGATAATCGTAATGGGAGTGAAATTAGATATTGTGTACCTGGAAACCATTTGTGAAAAAAGGTCACCAACCATGGAGGTTGAAAAAAAGATCATTGTCCACGCAACAACTAGGAGGTATCCTGAATGAGGATTGATTGGAGAAGAATCAGCCAAAAGAAAAAACTTCAAAAAGAAAACCCTTTGGGGTGTCAGTTAGAAGTTCATGGAGAAATACCACGACTTTAGTTGAGGATTATTGTGTCAGAAGTATACCAGACACAAGTGTCGCACCTCGAAAAATGTGATCCCTTGCGATGGTCGCGGAAAAAATTGTTCGAACAGAGTCGCCACCGAACTTTATTCATTCCAATGAAGGAATAGGAAAATATCGATAAAACCTTTAAGAAGAATAGAATAATGGTCGTCGTAACCATATTCGGGTTCGGGAGTCGATTACGCAAGGGGAAGGTATTAGCACCCCTCACATTCGTTGTACTCAAAGGGAACCTTTTAGTCTAATTTTCTATTTGAATGTTAGTTGCTTTCTTCGAGTAATTTAAAATATTGAAAAGAGATGGATGGGAACCTCAGAAGGGGGAAAAGGGAGGTTTTTTATTAGTGTGCTCGCGAAGATACATCAATCTCCTGCCTACGTATCCTTATGGTGCAATAAGGAAATCAGAGCATTCGTAGTTCGGGGAACTACGGTTTGTTGGTGTCTTTTAGTGAACAACTGTTTAGATCGCATTCTCAAGGCTAAACGTTGGCTTGTCTACTCTCGGCGGAGGCTTAAGCACTAGTTTGTTGTGCGCATTAGAAAGGATTAACAGTGTTCTTTTCGAAAAGAGTTTTGGTCACACGGGGTGACAAGTTGAATTAATACGTTAGATGTTTTGTTTGATTGGTTTTGGTCGCACGAGGGGCGAGAACAAATAAATTTGATGTGTTTAAGAAATTTTGGAAGAACGACAAAATATTGAGCAATGTGGTGCACACCAATCGTTCAATTCTTTCGAGGAATAGTAAGGCGAACGCCTCTTATTGCCATTTTCATTCGAATTATTATCGAAAGTTTGTTTGTGGAATTTGAATATGCACGGCAGTGAGACGTGCGCCTCCCACTTTCTTATTCAAAGAATAATAAGGTGTGCGTCATTCATTCCTTTATCCGTTGTTTAATTAAAGTGCATTAATCGGAAGTCGAGAGAAAATCGAGCAATATGGCGAGCGCCAATCGATCAATTATTCGAGAAATGGCGAGGTGAACGTCTCTCATTCTTTTATCATCCGATATCTAATTTATAAAAGAAATGTTCTTTTAGGTATTATAATTGGTTTGGAAAAATGATTTAAGTTTGTAAGATTGCGGCTTTTATCAGAAATCGATAATTTGAGCAATATGGCGAGCGCCAATCATTCAATTATCCAAGAGATAGCAAGGCGAACGCCTCCCATCCTTTTATTACCCGAAATTTAGAATTAAAAGGGTTTAGAGTTTGTATTAATTTAAATTTGAAATGTATTGGATATTGTGCGATTGATATTTTAATTAGACGACGAAAATTCGAGTAATATGGCGAGCGCCAATTATTCGGATGTTCAAGAGATAATTAAGCGTGCGTATACTATTCTCCTTTCCGTCCAAAGCTTAGTTATCAAGTCTCTAGAAATTTTAATTTGGGAAAGTGGTTCGAGCTTGTACATTTTTAGGGTTTTAACTGAATAACGAAAATTCGAGCAGTATGGTGAATGTCAATTATTCGAATAATCGAGAGATAATAAAGCGGATGCTCACTATTCCCTTTTCATCCAAAAAATCAATTAAAAAAATTTGAAGGAGTATATTAAAATTAGATATTTTGATTTCGATTCTATAGAATTAAAAGGTGTTTGAGAACGATTACTTGGTATTGGACCGATACTTCACCATAATGAGGATAAAAAGAATATTTACTCTACCTATTAATATCCAACTATCCATATATTCTAAAAAAAGATATTAAAACCTAATAAATGTCCAATTTACTACTAATGTCATCATGTTTTATTAATTAAAAATGCCAAGATCAAAGTATGAAATAAATAACAAAAATAAAAATAGGGCTGACTAGGGGTATAAGAGATAGACAGGGGTAAGGCCTCGAAAAAACGAATTACAATAGACTAAGAATGGGCCTTAAGGCCCATGACCTAACACACAAAAAACAAACAGTTAACGAAATGGATAAATAAAATGAAATGGGCCTTAAGCTCAATCCCACTTAAGTGCCCACCAAAGAAAACATGGGATTTAAAGGGGCAGCTGTACAGCTGCTCTAACCGTGTGGCTTTGTTAAGCCTTCGGTGTTCCCAATGCAGCCGCTTGGCGTGGCAATGAGAAGGCGCACTGCCCAAAGAAAACTCCCAACCGTCATCGCATTAATGGTAGCGTAATGATGATTAATTCTAATTGACTGCACACATTATGTTTTTTTAAACTCCAATAACCCTTCCCCTCTCTTCTATGCATTTTCTCTCACTATCATAACATAATAGTACATTCGTAGAGGACTAAAAAGAGAAAGATCCACATGGCCAAAAGAATGGAGCTTGATGAACAATAGATGGCGTTCATCATCTTCAAGCCTATAATTTTTAGAAAAAATAGACAATCCCCAAAACAAATCCCACAAACCTAACCTAAAATAAAACTTTAGAACATCCAAGGTCCATGATCAAACAAATGAAAACCCTGCTTATAGACTCTTATAAACCGAATTGAACTCCAAAGTTTATTCAAGGGTTAATCGCGAAAAGGACTTATATGTACAACAACAACAATCGACCATAATCAATTTTAAATTCTAAAACCTAGGAACAAATGGAGACTTCGATGGTGAGAAGCTTAACACAAAGAGAATAGATCTCACCGGAGCTTCACAACTTCGACGAGATTCCGGCGGCCGAAACTATACCTCAGGTAAAGGATTATGATTTTATCTTTTCCGCTTTAAATCCTCGAACTCTTCTCCCGTTCTTCTGTGTGTATGGTTGTTTACCGTTTCATTGATGTAATCATTAGGGCTGTGAATCTAAGGTTAAGGTTATTGAGATTCAAAAGCTTAGATATTTTGGAGCTTCTCACAGTTTCCATTTTTTTGCGCAGGGTAACGGTGCTTATTTCGACCTCCCCGTTTGCAGTGCTTAGGATCCCTTTTATAGAAGAAATATGAGGTCTCAAATCTTGTGTGGATTATGAGTTGGTAGAGGATCCTCCGAATCATTCTGTTAGGATTAGATTTATCTTAGATTTGGTTGGGACCGATCGTGGATCTTCAATTTGTTGAAAGCAAATTCCATTTGCGTTTTGTCTGTAATGACGTATCTTGATCTATTTGGAACTCGGGTGGTCCCGCCCATTTAGCATGACATCATCCTTTGTTTTAAACTTTTCATGTATATGACTACATCGATGGAATTGGTTTGCTATTTCATTTTGGTCTTAAACTTTCCTCGACCTGCTATGGCTCATGCTTTGGCTAGATTTTCTGTCTTGTAATGTAACGGTATTGATATGGACATGTAATTGGTGTATGTTAAATTTGTAGTGCGAAAGGGGGTTTGGATCCATGTATATGCATACTCAATTCATGTTGTTTTAATATTTGATATAGGAAGCTTGTTATACTGGTTTTAGTTCATGGTTTGGGTGATAAGTAACATCAAATTTCTGGTTCATGTTTCAGTAGGTAGGGATCATTGAATCATTTTTGGACCAAGGCTTTAAGTGAAATTTAGCTCATGTCCTGTAGGTCTAGTGTGTTTTGCAGTTGGATCTGATTGTCGTACCATATTTTTTGCATTGGGATCGTGATTTGGAAATTCATAAAGGGAGAGATGACATGAGCAACATTGAACTCTTGCAACCGCATGAAATTCAATCGTGGCCTCACCCAAAATTTGGCTTCATATTTCTTCCTTTATCCTGCATTAACTGCTTCCATGGTAAGAGTATATACATTACATGTTACAATCCGTTCTTTGGATTTCAACACCTTAACATTTTCAAGAAGCACATTCGCATTGTTGTTATGTTGTTGAATAGCGAAGCTTCCGACGTCTGCCAGACCAATAGGAGATTTTTCGCCTGCTCCCGTTTTGTTGATCATGTTGTTGTAATTTTTGTAAGTGCAATATGGTCTTGGACTTATTGTCGGAGATGTGAATATGTGTAAACTTGGTTGAAACTTGATTTAATTTGAATTTGATTAAAAAAATTTCGTCGAATTGCATTGGCTATTATGGTTGATCAGATCGATTTGCTTCTGCAGGATCTTGCTTGTTGCAGGTTGAACCTGGCTACAATTTTTTTCGTCGCTGTGACGTCTGTAGCGGTGTATTCGTCACTTTCTGATTTATTGATTAAATCAAAAGCAAAGCATACAATGAATCGAGTCGCCACCGCACTTTTATTTATCCAAAGGACTGGCTAAAAAGCGAACAAAAGCCTAAGAAGTTTTACACATAGAAAACCAATAAAAGATCAGAGAGTCTGGGTAAGGGGTAAATTACGCAATGGGAAGGTGTTAGGCACCCAAAACGTCCTAGGTACTCCTAGGGAGCCCTTTTCACACTTGTTGTACTAAATTGTTATTTGTTATGAAATATTTATTGTGCAGACATGAATGGGATGATGAGAAAAGAATATACAATTTTTATTGTTTTTTGTGTTTGAACGGATGAACCCGTTGCCTACGTACCTTCCATCAAAGGTAAGGATCAAAACGTCGTAGTTCGGCTAAAAGATTTCCAAAAGTTAGTGGATTCAATTTTAAACACAAGCCCTAAGGTCTTACGTTATCCACGGGAGAAAACTCAACCTTATGAAACAACGAGTCCACCATGTGAGAAAAGCTTCAACTTGCTAGTGAGGGGTTAACCCTATAATAAGCAAGGAAGACTTACAATTCAATCAACTAAGGACGAATAGGTGAGATTAACATCAACCAACTAGGATAAATCAAACCTATGGCTAATGTATGAAAACTTAACAAGAATGGACAAAGCCACAAAACAATTGAATGGGTGAAGTTAGTTGATTATGAGTATTTACAAAAGGAGGGTCAAAGTATGATTAAGATTAATTCAAAAGAAGTATTATGAAATGGAGTTTGAAAAGTCAAGGACTTAGGGTCCAGGTTTCTAATTTGAAAGCATGAAGATGTTTGCACAATATTTATCTCAAGTTTTGAGAGCAACGTGTGAAAAGGTTTAGGACAAAGAGGGATGAATGGATGAAGATGGAGTGTAACACTTCCTAGAAGGTTCACCTCTTGAAATCATATAGAAGACGACTCAAGTGTGTCCTTTGGAATAGGCAATGAGCAATAACAAACAAGCAAAGCAAAAGAAGAAAGTCAACCAAAGCGGATACCGGATGCCAATCACGGGACTTATACCAATCTCCTAAAACAAAACTGGATATCAGAGGCCACTCTATGGACTTATACCAATCTCCTCAACAAAGAAATAAAAAGTGGATACCGGATGCCAATCTATCTGGACTTATACCAATCTCCAATAATAAAGCAAACACTTGGATGTCAGATGCCAATTTATCTGGGCTTACTCTAACCTCCAACATATGATCATGGGTAAACAAATGCCAAATTACATGGACTTACAATTGCATCCTCACATACAACAAACAAATGTATCAAGCAAAGAGAAGATGAGTGGCCAATAAAATGGTCTTATACTCACTTCCATATCATAGGAACAATGGCCAATGAATGGTCTTACAATTGTCCTCAATGGGCAAACAACAAAGATATGACACAAAGACAAATGAAATGATCATGCACTAATGAGCAATTGATGATAAATGCACAAAGCATGCAAGCAGACATATACAAATGAACTAAGTAATCAATCAACCAAAGTTATTCAGCACACACTATAACCAAACAATTAGGCTCATACAAAGGGTTAGGCATTGAAGCCAACTGGAATAGGGTTAATGGTGCTCTTAACCTTGACATTGAGAGCCAAGGTGAAACAGATGAAAGGATATGAGGGGTGTGCCTCATGCTCTTATCCCTGGTCAGGGAGAGCTTCAAATGATAGAAGGTGTGGGAGTTCAGAAAGTAGGAACTCTCTCCACAGATTATAGACTCGATAGATCTTGGGTTTTTACTCACTATGCATCAACACATGTGGTGTGAGCAAGGTGAGTGACACACAGAATAGTAGGAGATAGGTTACATATCTCTTGGGTTCTACCAATTGCCTTATTCAAAGGACTTTTCCTGCTTGGGACAAAAGTAAACAATCACAAACATCGCCTCTTAAGGAGGACTTCAGACAGTTGCCTGGCCAAGTAACAGGCCAGGTCTTCCAGACTACATGAAGAAGAAAGTGCTATACCTCAATGCAAATGCTATCAAGCAAAGCAATGCAAGTTCTCAAATAACTATTAGCAACTAAGGGTACCTCTTTGAAGATGCAGTTTCGAAACAGTGGTTTTCCAGCCTTGCCAAGTAGAAACAGAAGTTCAATGGTGTCCCAGATGATGAATGGAAGAGTGTTGAAGGTTCAGTGGCTTTGATTTCAACTCAAAAGCTCAACTGCCATGGAAGAGTTTCAATGGAACAGTGCTGGAAACGGCTCAACAGCTGCGAAATGATGCTTGCAGAAGCTTCAAAAATGTTGGTAGATGATGAATCAATGAACCAAGGCACGAGTTCTTTGGCAATTTTCAGAAAAAATCCAAGTGAAGAATTGAGAGTTTTTGAGAGAAAAGGTTTGAATCTGAGTTTTGTAAATTGTGGCTCGGGTTTTCAGTCTGAAATATGCAATATATACTCCTGATTAACAATGCCTAAACTTGGTTAATGAAGTGGTAAATGCAATTAGCTAAGTGGAGGTGTTTTGGCCAATTAGTGAAATCACTCATGTTGCATGTGCATGGCATGCTACAGTGCGAAAATGGGCCTAAACATATTCCAAATATGGTTTTTGATCATTTGCAATTGGTAGAAAGTGTAGGCAAGGCTTAATTTGAAAGTCAATTTTTCACCCCTCCCATTTTTAATTCAAGTCACTTGAAAAAGGCCATTTTGATTGGATGATTTTTGGTGAAATGTGATGAAGGATTTGGATAGAGCATGTCAAATATGACTTGTAGCAAAAAACCTCACTCAATTTGGCCAAATGGTTTGGAAGTTATCTCACTTTGAAGTTCAAAAATTCTTGAGAATGAATTGATCATAACTTGCCAACCACACATGAGAAATGAGTGTTCTTGGACTTTTTGGAAATGGGAGAACAAGATCTTCAACTTTAATGTTGGACAAAAATTCATTTGAAGCTTGTATGATGAAGTAATTTTGAGGAGAAGAACTTTCCATTTTTGGCAATTTCCAATTACAGGTCAACTTACTATTTTTGGAAACTTTTCATTTGACCTCAAATTCTTCAATGATGATGTTTGACATGTTATATGAGGCTTATATGGACATGAATGAGACCTCTCAAACCAATTCCCACCATCAAATCACTGATTAAATGCACAGTTGACCACAGTTGACTTTGCTAGGGTTTTGGTTGACTGAACCATGTTCTGATGAATTCCAAGCCCCTACCACTTGAGATCTTGATTCAAAATGATGTCACAACTCATATGAACTCTTGATGAATGATCATGGTGCCCAAATTCTTCAAGAATGGCCACCATCCACTGCTCAATGAATGATTTGACTGTTTTGACCTAGCTTGCTTCATCTGCAAGTAACATGGTTAGATGACAATATTTTTGTACTTTTGGTTAGCAAACAAATGAAAAGCAATGATATACAAATGCAAAACATGCTTGGTGATCAAGAACCACACTCACAAGATAACCCACCCACAAGGAGGGAAGCAAAGGTGCACAATGATCCTTGAGGCAATGATATGATATGATATGATGCCATGAGGGATCTTAGGGACAAAATTGGGGTCTTACAGATGTCCCTATTTAAGGTCATTCTAGCCGGAGAAGTGAAGTTTAGAAATCTTCATCTCGACGCGGTAGAATGGGCTTAAATAACAGTAATGAGACAAATTTTGGTCCCTAAGAGACCTCATGATGCAGATGTATGCATGCAAAAGACACAAACTCTGTGGGGATATATGATTCACACAGAAGAAAAGACGATCCGTCGGAGTAATACACTCACCAGGAACAGAGACTCTAACAAGACTCTTGTTGGGGATAGTAAAAGAAAAAGGATGCGTGAGCAGGACACGACTCTGAGTTGGGGAAAAACGAAACTGACACAGCGTGAACAAGACACGACTCTGATTAGGGGATAACAGAAATCAAACCGGAGACCTCCCTGGGGAGTGAAGGACTCACACTGGGGAAAAGAAAATTCCAAAGGAAAAACATCCATTGGAGAGACACAAACTGACTCCTGGGGAGAAGCAATAGGAAACTCCACTGAGGAAGCACCAAAGAATTGAAGTGTTACCGGTATAAGGGTAACAAACTCAGGAAGAATGAATATCTAAGACCGGTATAAGGGTGAGAGATATCAATCAACCACACATCTGAGAAAGACCTGGAAATGGTACATAAACTCAGGAAAATCTGACTCCACAAGGGACCAAAGTCATAATAGGGAGCAGAAAGGAAGGAACACCAGGGATACCGAGGTATATAATAGGTGACCGACCAAAGCGTGAATTGGTATATATGCCAAAACACTCATCATCCGAAAGGAGGGCTTGAAAAAGCAAATCGACTTACAGGATGGACATTCGAATCCACAACGGGAAAACGAACCTTACTCAACTGGGGACACAAACCCAAAGAGTGCATGAGATATAATATCCATTACCGGCAGACCGTGGATAAGAATACTCGCATGAGATATATTATCTATTACCGTCAGAACGTAGATAATAAACTCGCATGGTAAGAAACACCAGAGATACCGAAGCATATAATAGGTGATCTACCGAACACGTGAATTGGTATATATGCCAACACACTCATCATCCAAAACACAAACTGGTTAAAGGATGGATATTCGATTCTACAAAGAATACGAATCTTACTCGACTGGGGAAGATCAACAAAGGACTCCAACCAAAGAGCGCATGAGACATATTATTCATTACCGGCAGACCGTGAATAATATACTCGAAAGGAAAAGACACCAGAGATACCGAAGTATATAATAGGTGACTAACCAAAAAGAGAGACAATCGATACCAAGCATCCGGGTAAACGAAAGACAACTCAAAGGGATAAATTGCAAGCATCCGACAATTATCCAACAATAAAGAATATTCGACTCCGCAAAGGGAAATAACGAAACTTATTCGACCAGGGAAACACAAAAGGCTTCGACTGAAGAGTGCATGAGATATATTATTCATTACCGGCAGACCGTGAATAACACACTCGCATGGAAGATTATCCACAACCGGTTACTGGGTTAATAAAGGATAAATCAACCGAAAAGAAAGGTATCGGGATACCAAACTAGGTATATAATGATAACCGATCAAAGGGAACAACAACATTACCAACACAAGGGTAAATGAAAGGAGACCCGCTGGGGATAAATTGCAAGCATCCGGCAATTATCCACAACTGTACCACAAGGCACAAACTCCGCTGAGGAGAAAGAATCAACACCTGGGATTTACAGCTACCAAATACGGGGTAGAAGACCACAAACTCAACTGGGGATGGGGCCAGAACAACACACAATCCACCAACAACCAGAACGAACCACAAAGGTTACCTCTGTTAGGGAAAAAGAGATAGGACTTACAACTACCGAATACGGGGTAATAGCCATACTCTGGTGGGGATAACCATGAATTAGGGTTTACATCTACCGAATAAGGGGTAGAAAACCAAAAACTTGCCGAGGAATAAAAGGTATATAACCACCAATTCCGCTGAAAGGGCAAAGAAAAATAGGACTTACAACTACCGGTATAAGGGTAGAGGCCCGAAAAACTCCGCTGGGGAACAACCCACTGGGAAGCACAAGACAGTTGACAAATAGCCAATTCGCGAATAATCCGAAAAGACAGACTAAATCAAGACACGTCCTAATGAGGATGTAACTCAAATAGGAAAATCCATCCCAATATATATGTTGGGAGGAAACGGAAGAAACCGTCATCCACGAGGATATATCTCAGTGGGGAACTACAGAAGGACAGACAAAAGACACTTTCTGCTTATGGGGCTGACTCTATATGGAGAGATTTAACACCCGACATCCGCTAGGGGAGATCTATTGGGGATCTGCATCACCATAGCAAGGAACAATCAACAAGAGATATATGGCGAGAAATGCAACATGAATATCTGAATGTTTATGAATATGCATGAATATGCGTGATTTATGTTTGATGAATGCTGACAAAACAGACATATCTAACACGAACAGGTCCAGGAATCAAACGCCCGGTACTATACTTCCAGGGGAGAACCAACTGGAAAGCCAATCTGCGGAGATCTACATGCTATAAAGCATAGATCTGCGGGTACTGCTGGGGAAGCAGAGGACCAGAGATATCAGGAAACACCAAATCTCTGAGTGACGGGTCAGCAAACAACCCAACCAGGGTACAGAAAGTCACAACGGGCAAAACAGCTACCAAGACGAATCTGTTGGGGAACAAGAGAAAATCTCGAAGATCCGCAGGGGATCTCAGCATCAACTGAGAAACAAAGAGCTTTGTAACTCCAAACAACTCCGGGGAACAAACCATTGAAGGAGAATAACATCATCCAAGTAGAATCCAACTGCATAAGCAATTCTACTGGGGAAAACTGCTGCTGGAGAAAACTGAGTCTTCAACAACACTCTGCTTGCAACTATGCTGGGGAACAACCCCATCACAAGATCTGGAGAAAGAAGATACAACCAAACCAGGAATATGAACCAAATGTCTTACCTGTTGGAGATCATGCCACCCTTGGGAGAGCACTGAGATATTCTTGAGTATCCTTTCAACCTTATGGATATTCACTTTGTTTAAAAACAGCAAATTTTGAAAAATTTGATTTGTTTAAAAACAATGATATTTTATCAATTAAAACATGCAAAACATTTGTTGAATTGAAACAAATAAGAGTGCAAATAATTGGATAAAAGCTCAAATTCTTTTGATGGAATGGTAGCCTGCAAATGACAAGACTCCATAGATCTGTACAAATTTGAAATCAGTGATATATATTGGAAGAGGGCTACATTGAACATAATGATCCTTTCTCTACCAATTTGAATCTCGATGTATTCGAAGCTTCAGTTTGACGACGAATCGAGAATCCTCTGACGAAATGACAGCTGTGGAACAGAAAGTCTTGTCAGGATGCAGTTACTTGCCAAATCCCTAATTTTTGCCTAGATTGCCCCAGAGTGAGGTACTCAATCTAGCGGGATGCAAATATTCTTTTTTCAAGTCTCTAATTTTTGCCTGGATTACCCTTGCGGGTTCTCCACCGAGACGCTCATTTTTGCCTAAGCCGCCCTTTCGGGTTTTCAACTTAGCGAGCTATTCTATTTTTCATTTGCATATACTTTTTTTTTCTAGGCAAAGTATTTCTTGACTGCATCTGAATTCACAGGACGAGTGAAATCCTCCCCATCCATTGTTGTAAGCATCAAAGCTCCGCCTGAAAAGGCTCTCTTAACAACATATGGACCCTCGTAGTTTGGAGTCCACTTGCCCCTGGAATCGGGCGCGAAAGACAAAACTTTCTTGAGCACGAGGTCACCTTCTCGGAACACACGAGGCTTGACCTTCTTATCGAATGCTTTCTTCATTCTCTGCTGATATAACTGACCATGACACATGGCAGTTAACCGCTTCTCTTCAATCAAATTCAATTGGTCATAACGACTCTGAATCCATTCAGCATCAGTCAACTTGGCTTCCATCAAGACTCTCATTGATGGGATCTCCACCTCTACTGGGAGAACAACTTCCATGCCATAAACAAGAGAGAAAGGGGTTGCCCCTGTTGAAGTGCGTACACATGTACGATACCCATGCAAAGCAAATGGCAGCATCTCATGCCAATCTTTGTACGTGACAGTCATCTTCTGGATAATCTTCTTGATATTCTTATTAGCAGCTTCAACAGCCCCATTCATCTTAGGTCTGTAGGGAGAGGAATTATGGTGTGCAATCTTGAATTCAGCGCACAACTCATCCATCATCTTGTTATTCAGATTAGATCCATTATCAGTAATGATCCTCTCTGGCACACCATAACGGCAAATCAGTTGATTCTTGATAAACTTCACAACCACCTGCCTGGTTACATTCGCGTACGAAGCGGCTTCAACCCATTTGGTGAAGTAATCAATTGCTACGAGAATAAACCTGTGTCCGTTGGACGCTTTCGGCTCAATCATGCCGATCATGTCGATTCCCCACATAGAGAAAGGCCATGGTGACGAAATCACATTCAGAAGTGTCGGAGGAATATGAATCTTATCCGCATAAACTTGACACTTGTGACATTTCTTCACATACTTGCAACAATCAGACTCCATTGTCAGCCAATAGTAGCCTGCTCTCAACATCTTCTTAGCCATGGCATGTCCATTGGAATGAGTACCAAATGAACCCTCATGGACCTCAGTCATCAACAGGTTTGCTTCGTGTCTATCCACGCATCTGAGCAAAACCATATCGAAATTTCTCTTATACAGCACTTCACCACTGAGGTAGAAACTGCCTGACAACCTTCTCAAAGTTTTCCTATCTTTCACAGATGCCCCAGGCGGGTAGACCTGGTTCTGGAGGAAATTCTTGATATCGAAATACCAAGGCTTGTCATCTTTCACTTCTTCAATTGCAAATATGTGAGCTGGTCTGTCCAAGCGCATCACAGTAATATTGGGGACATCATTCCACCGTCTGACCACAATCATGGAAGCAAGCGTAGCAAGCGCATCTGCCATCCGATTATCCTCTCGAGGAATGTGATAAAATTCAACTTCTGTGAAGAATGTTGAAATCCTCCTTGCGTAATCTCTGTATGGGATGAGACTTGGTTGATTCGTCTCCCATCCTCCCTTGATTTGATTAACAACCAGGGCCGAATCGCCATACACATCAAGATACTTGATTCTCAAATCAATGCATTCTTCAAGTCCCATAATACAGGCTTCATACTCCGCCATATTATTCGTGCATTTGAAAGTTAGCCTTGCTGTAAACGGAATGTGTGAACCTTGAGGAGTAATGATCACTGCCCCAATTCCATTTCCATATTGATTAACAGCGCCATCAAACACCATCGTCCATCTGGAACCAGGTTCCGGACCTTCATCAAGTGTAGGCTCATCGCAATCTTTCATCTTCAAATACATAATTTCCTCATCAGGGAAGTCATACTGAACAGACTGATGATCTTCGATCGGCTGGTGCGCTAAATGGTCAGCCAAGATACTACCTTTGATAGCTTTCTGAGCTCGATACTCAATATCATACTCAGACAACAACATCTGCCAACGGGCAATCCTCCCAGTTAAAGCAGGCTTCTCGAAGATATACTTAATCGGATCCATTCTGGATATCAACCAAGTTGTATGATTTATCATGTACTGGCGCAAACGCTTAGCAGCCCAAGCCAAAGCACAACACGTCTTCTCAAGCATAGAGTACCGAGACTCACAATCAGTAAACTTCTTACTGAGGTAGTATATAGCAAATTCCTTCTTCCCTGATTCATCTTGTTGACCGAGTACACAACCCATCGAGTCTTCAAGAACTGTCAAATACATGATCAGAGGTCTTCCTTCCACAGGCGGAGACAAGATCGGAGGTTCAGACAGATATTCTTTGATACTGTCGAAAGCTTTCTGGCAATCCTCGGTCCAATCATGAGACTGATCTTTCCGAAGAAGCTTGAATATCGGCGCACATGTGGCAGTCATGTGGGATATAAACCTGGAAATGTAATTCAAGCGGCCAAGAAAACCTCGGACTTGCTTCTCAGTTTTGGGTGCAGGCATCTCTTGTATTGCTTTGACCTTTGCAGAATCAACCTCAATACCTCTCTCGCTTACCACAAAACCCAACAATTTGCCAGAACGGACTCCAAATGTACACTTGTTCGGATTCAGGCGAAGTCTAAACTTCCTCAAACGCTGAAAAAGCTTCAACAAATGCTCAATATGCTCAACTTCCGTTCGGGACTTAGCAATCATATCATCAACATAGACCTCTATCTCCTTGTGCATCATATCATGAAACAAGGTAGTCATAGCTCGTTGATACGTGGCTCCGGTGTTCTTCAAACCGAAGGGCATCACTCGATAACAGAATGTTCCCCAAGGTGTGATGAATGTTGTCTTCTCCATATCCTCTGGTGCCATTTTGATTTGATTATATCCGGAAAATCCGTCCATAAACGAGAAAGACTTTGAATTTAGCTGTATTGTCTACCAACATGTCAATGTGTGGTAGAGGAAAATCATCTTTCGGACTAGCTTTGTTCAAATCTCTATAATCAACGCACATACGGACTTTTCTGTCCTTCTTAGGAACAGGCACAATATTGGCCACCCATTGAGGATATGTAGAAGTCACCAGAAACCCCGCATCAATTTGCTTCTGAACTTCCTCTTTGATCTTCACTGCCATATCTGGATGAGTTCTTCTGAGCTTCTGCTTCACAGGCACGCACTCAGGCTTCAAAGGCAGGAAATGTTGCACAATATCTGTATCCAAACCCGGCATTCTTCATATGACCAAGCAAAGATATCTGAATCTTCTCGTAGCAAACTGATCAAATCTTCCTTGACAGACCCTTCAAGAAGTGCCCCAATCTTCACCAGACGAACACAATCCTCAGACCCCAAGTTGACTGTTTCCAAGTCTTCGAGATGCGGCTGAATGATCTTCTCTTCGTGCTCAAGGAGACGGGTAATCTCATCAGGAATCCCCTCAACATCATCTTCCTCTGCCTCAAATACAGGGAATTCAAAATTGGGAGATGGCGTTGGATCATTATGTTCAATGGGTTTTAGGATCAACCTGCATAATGATTTTGGTTAATGAAAAACTTCAGAATTTAAACAAACAAACCATTATGCAGATGAAAAAGGATTGCTTTTATTCTTGTTTTTATGGGTTTTTTGTGATCACTGATTTCATGCAAAAGCAAAAAGTGAAAACAAAGGAAAAACAAATGTTTAACAATGCATTAATTGAATGAAAACATCATTGTATATATGCTTTGCCAACAATGTCATCACTTCTCCTTTTGGCATGGGAGAAGGGTTTCAAACAAAGTGAACAATTACTCTGATCTATGGATGACCGTAGGAACATCTACAACGACCCAATTGTGGCAGACACCACCAGGAATGACGAAATTGTTCAGGTCCTCTGCATCCTCTTCCAAGATAGCAGCAGCTTCCTCCTCAGGTTGATCATCATGGATGAATCCTCCACTCGTGAACAAACCTTGCTCATTATATGCCCCAGAACAGTAGCCAATGCCAGCCCGAGATCTATTGTCTTCAAGCTCGATCACCTTCCCTAAACCAGCAACTGCACCACATTCAATGGCCAGCTTCGCATCTTGTAGGAAGAAAATGAAGGAGACTTCTTCTCGATTGGTTCATCAATAGATAAAGCTTGGAACGGAGTTCCAACTTCATCCTCAGCGTCAATATACGAGAAAGAAGACAGATGGCTAACCAGGAGAGCCTTTTCTCCCCCTACTACAACCAATTTCTTGTTCTTGACAAATTTCAACTTCTGGTGTAGGGTGGATGTCACGGCGCCAGCCTCGTGAATCCATGGTCTGCCTAAGAGACAGCTATAAGATGGGTGGATATCCATTACCTGGAAGGTAACCTGGAAATCACTTGGTCCAATTTTGATTGGGAGATCAACTTCCCCAATCACGGTCTTACGCGACCCATCAAATGCTTCACAACAACCCCACTCTGCCTCATAGGAGGACCTTGATATGACAATCTGGAGAGTGTGGTTTTTGGCAATACATTTAGAGATGATCCAGTGTCCACCAGCACATTGGACATTGCATCAGATTTGCAATTCATGGAGATATGTAAAGCCATGTTGTGGTCTCTTCCCTCCTCAGGGAGATCAGCGTCACAAAAGCTCAAAGTGTTGCAAGCGGTAATGTTTGCAACAATACTATCAAATTGCTCAATGGTGACGTCGTGATCAACATACGCCAGATCCAAGACTTTCTGCAGAGCCTCCCTATGGGGTTCTGAATTCAGCAGCAGAGAAAGAATGGAAATCTTGGATGGCGTTTGTAGAAGCTGGTCTACAATGTTGTACTCACTCTTCCTGATGAGCCTCAGCATCTCATCAGATTCTTCATCTACAATGCCACTCGGGCCAACTGAAGAAACGGGAGTTTTTTGTACAGAGGAGGATGGTTTGGCAACATCACGTGCCTGATTCTGAATATTCACAGCTGTCCCTACAGGACGCTCAACAGTATCAGAAGCAACAGCCTTAGGAGGCGCAGAAAACACACGACCACTTCGGGTCAACCCACTTACATCAGCGACGTTGGTCACAGAAGTTGAAGGTAAAGGCACTTCTACCCCATCTTGCACAGCAACAGGGTTATATCTGAACGGCACAGCTCGGTCAGAGGAATAGGGCACAGGGCCTGCAGGTTTAATGACCAACGAAGGGGAAACCTTCGGCTTGCTGCTATCGTAACGAATAACAACAGGCTCGGGCAGCTTGAACACTGGTGAAATCACATTCACTTCAGGCTCGTCTTCATCAACATTGCGATTCTGCAGAATCTCAATGGTACCCTCATCCAACAACTTTTGAAGTTCTCGGCGTACCTGATTGCAACCCAAGCGGTTAACCGAGCAGACGCGGCACTTGTCGTGGTTATGCTCTAAGTAGCTGTACTGACACAGCAAACGATGTAATTCAACCAACGACTGCCTAATGTGGCTTACATATCTGACCTTGTACTTCCCAAGGCATTCCTGAACCATATTAACCGATTTCCCATGCGCAGGCAATGGGTTCTTGGTGACATTCGGGCCTGAATCTTCAAAACTCAAATTCCACATCTCATAAGGTCTTGAACCTTAGTCTTGAGTGGGTAGCAATTCTCGATGTTATGGCCCGGAGCACCGGAATGGTAAACACAATGCTGATCTGGTTTATACCACCACTGTGGATTTGCAGGAATGGCAGGAGGATCCCTGGGAGAAACCAATTTCCTTTCCAACAAGGAAGGATAAAGCTCTGCATATGTCATAGGAATTGGATCGAAGCTGATCTTCTTCCTATCATAACTCAAGTTAGCTTGATTGGTTGTACTTCCACGAGGCTGGTAAGCCTGTTGCTGTGGACGATGTTGTTGCTGGTACTGAGGCTGTTGATATTGTTGCTGATGCTGATATTGCTGATGTTGCTGAGCATTGTCTTTGAAGACAGGTGCTATATGAGCCACTGGTGCTGATGACCGGCACGACGTGCAGGCTTCCTCTGAACAGAGGGTCTTCTGTGCTTGGGATGGGATTGCACAGCATGTGCTTCCCCATCTTTCCTCTTAAACGCCCCATATCGTTTAGAAGAAGAGCTCTCATCTTTCGCCAATCGTCCCTCACGGACACCCTCCTCAAGACGCATCCCCATGTTCACCATCTCGGTGAAATCAGAGGGAGCGCTTGCTACCATCCGCTCATAATAGAATGAGCCAAGAGTCTTCAAAAAGATCTTGGTCATTTCTTTCTCCTCCAGCGGTGGAGTAATCTGAGCTGCCAGCTCTCGCCACCTCTGGGCGTACTCCTTGAATGTTTCCTTGTCCTTCTGCGACATGGACCTGAGTTGATCTCGGTCAGGCGCCATATCGACGTTGTATTTATATTGCTTGACGAAGGCTTCGCCAAGGTCGTTGAAGGATCGATATTGGCACTGTCCAGCTTCATGTACCATCTGAGCGCAGCACCGGACAGGCTGTCTTGAAAATAATGAATCAGAAGCTGATCATTATCAGTCTGGGTAGACATCTTCCTGGCGTACATGACCAGGTGAGCGAGTGGACAGGTGTTCCCTTTATACTTTTCAAAGTCAGGTACTTTGAATTTAATCGGTATCTTCACACCGGGAACAAGGCACAACTCGGCAGCAGACTTGCCGAACAAATCTTTACCTCGAAGAGTCCTCAATTCCTTTCTCAGCTCAAGGAATTGGTCGTTCATGGCGTCCATCTTTTCATGAACGTCCGGGCCCTCAGATGGCTCGGAGTGATAGATGGTGTCGTCTACCCTTGGCATGGTATGCACGACAGGAGGAGCGGCAACAGGGACCGGGCTAGATGCCGGCATGTGAGCAAAAGTTGGAGCAGGCCGATCAGGCATAAAACCTGGAGGCATTCCCCAAGGGAAACCGGCTGGCATAGCATTGGGCACTGATGAGCACTGACTGGCACAGTCGAAGCGACGACCTCTGAGATGACCGTCCTCTGGGCAGGAGTTGCAGGCGGTTGAGCAGGTTGATTTTGAGCAGCGAGGAGTTGCTCCATCAAAGCGCCAAGTCTGGCGACCTCTTCTTTCAGTTCTCTGTTCTCTTGTTCTAGCTGCTCCATAACTCTTGCAGAATTGACTCGAGTATAATACCGGTGAGTCAGCTTGTCTTCAAAATAAATGAAGAACACAGAGTTAGGACAAGAAGACCAGAAACAAAGGGTACCTGCTTATGCAAAAATGATGCATGAAATGCTTGTGCAGATGCTTTGTTTATTTTCAAGGAACCCTTAGGGTATTATTTGCAATATTTTGAATAGTTAAAGCATTTTAATTTCTCATGGAAAATATCTCATTCAATATATCGAGACAAAGAAGTACAACATTTTTGATCATTACAAAGAGAAAAGGGAAATAAACATCCTATGGATCCCTAGAAGCTCGGGATGCTGGAAGACGAGAAGTACACAGCTTCTTGATCTCTCTCTCATAGGCCGCTTCCATGTCTGCTTTCTCCTTTGCAAGTCGATCATACTCCTCTTCCAGAATTTGGAAGACTGAGGAAGCAGAGAGGTCCAAGTGTCGTTCGGATCGTCGATCACTCGATGCTCGAGGAACTCAATCATAGCGTCCTTCTCCTTAAGCTGCTGAAGCAATTCTTCTCTTTCACGGATCCAAGCACGTGAAAGGTCTTCTTCTCTCAACTCCTCTACACGTTGGGTAGGGAGGGTTGAAGGCCCAGCCACATCCAACGGTGTAGGTCTCGGATGATCATATGGCATCAAGTACACGGCAGCTCTCTGTCTGACCCAAGAGGTGTATGGCTCCAAAGCAATGCAGTTCTTTGGACCCAACTCGTTCCTACTCTTCTTGTGAATACTGCGCCAAGCACGGACAAATCTGGCTTTCAGGCCTTGGGGATCTTTACCCTCCTGGAAGAACACACCTTCTAACAGAATGTTATGAGGTTTATCCTTTAGGGGGAACCCAAGCTGACGTCGTGCAGAATAGGATTGTAGCTGATCCCACCACATGTGCCAAGAAGAGGCACATTAGGGAATTCACCACAATAGTCAATGATCTGGACGGTATCATACACGCGATCATACCAGTGATATCATCATTAGTGAGAGACATGAGTCTCTGAGACCACCGTAGACATCCCTTGTTCTCCTTGAAAGCAACTGTCTGCGGCAAGTGCGAAATAAACCACTTGTACAGCAGGGGTAGACAGCAGACAATAACTCCTCCACCCTTTGCATTCCTCAGATGCAAAGAGACATAGGCATCGCCCAACAAAGTCGGAACGGGATTAAGAACTGAGAAGATCCTAATGGCGTTCATGTCCACGAACTTGTCGAAGTTGGGAAACAACACCAATCCATAGATGAGCAGCACAAACAAAGCCTCAAAGGCATCCTCACTCATGGCCTTCCCATAAAAGGTAGCTTGAGCAATGAGGAACTCGGAAGGAAACCCTGAATTCCGCCTTTGGTAGTCAGATTAGCCCTAATCAATCTTCATCTATGTGCAACAAGTTGGCAATCTCTCGAGCAGTCGGAATACTCTCTAGGCCACTGAACGGCACTTGATCCAGAATCGGGATCCCAATAAGATGAGAATACTCCTCCAAAGTAGGCAACAGCTGGAAGTCCGGAAATGAGAAGCAATGATACAGGGATCATAAAACTGGGCTAGAGTACTCATCAACCCTTCATCAACCTGAGTAGTCAGCAGAGGCAGAAGCTTCCCATAGCGAGCTTTGAAACCCAAGGGATCTAATACATAAGATGTCAGATTCCTTAACTCTTTTACATCGGGCTGTCTAAAGCTGTACTTCTTTGTATGCCTTTTTGGTCTTTCCATGTCTGAAAATTTTGCAAATAAACCCTTTTAAGTTCCTTGAAAATTTTCTTTTTTTCTGATGACATGAAGTGCAGATGAATGCATGAATGCAACAATCACACTCAAGGATCAAACAAGTCACACCAAACAAAGGTCATGGGAAAGCTCATTGTATCCCTAATATCAATCATCCATTTTGGTGGATTTAGGTTTTCACCTTATCGACACCCAAGTTCCATTGATATTAACGGTACATGAACCGGCTCGAACATCCTTAATATCAACCATCCGTTTTGGGGGATTTAGGTTTTATACCTGATCAACGCCCAGGTTCCATTGATATTAAGGTTGTTGAACGACTCAACCACGAATCACGGGTTTGCTGAGAGTCACGAGCATGGAGTCTCGGTTAAGAACCACCCAAGGGAGTGTACTAGGGTTTAAACCTGCCAGACATGTTCTACCAGAGGTTCCCATAATCATCGTTCCATCTTTCGAATATTATCGGAGGAACGAATACTCGTATTCCAAAAATATTCTCAAGAGAAACTCTTATGAGTGTAGTATCGCGTAACAATCGCATCAGAACTTACATCTGAACGACCTCCGCACTACGTCCTAAAAAATAGGCCAAGATGGGTTTGGTAAACTACGGTCCTTGGCTTCTGCGGCACATGATTGAAAGAATAATGCCTAACCACAAATAACTTGTGTGACATTATTAATCCAACATGACCTCCACCAAGTGAATGGACTCGCAAGTCAACTGGCTAAGGAATACTCCACACCAGTCAACAAGACTATGCCATTCTCCTATCCTAGAGTGCACTCGAGTTCGGGTATAGAACTCATCTCACAGATCACCAAAGCAAACAGCAATTGTATATCAAGCAATTCAAACATTACAATCAATACAGTTATCCCAAATGGTACAAAATATGTCATATAACAAATAACAATATATCACACAACAAGGGTGAAAAGTAGGCAATACCACCAAGGATAGTGTCCCCAGCAGAGTCGCCACTTTTCTGTAGCGGTGTATTCGTCGCTATATGATTTATTGATTAAATCAAAAGCAAAGCATACAATGAATCGAGTCGCCACCGCACTTTTATTTATCCAAAGGACTGGCTAAAAAGCGAACAAAAGCCTAAGAAGTTTTACACATAGAAAACTAATAAAAGATCAGAGAGTCTGGGTAAGGGGTAAATTACGCAATGGGAAGGTGTTAGGCACCCAAAACGTCCTAGGTACTCCTAGGGAGCCCTTTTCACACTTGTTGTACTAAATTGTTATTTGTTATGAAATATTTATTGTGCAAACATGAATGGGATGATGAGAAAAGAATATACAATTTTTATTGTTTTTTGTGTTTGAACGGATGAACCCGTTGCCTACGTACCTTCCATCAAAGGTAAGGATCAAAACGCGTAGTTCGGCTAAAAGATTTCCAAAAGTTAGTGGATTCAATTTTAAACACAAGCCCTAAGGTCTTACGTTATCCACGGGAGAAAACTCAACCTTATGAAACAACGAGTCCACCATGTGAGAAAAGCTTCAACTTGCTAGTGAGGGGTTAACCCTATAATAAGCAAGGAAGACTTACAATTCAATCAACTAAGGACGAATAGGTGAGATTAACATCAACCAACTAGGATAAATCAAACCTATGGCTAATGTATGAAAACTTAACAAGAATGGACAAAGCCACAAAACAATTGAATGGGTGAAGTTAATTGATTATGAGTATTTACAAAAGGAGGGTCAAAGTATGATTAAGATTGATTCAAAAGAAGTATTATGAAATGGAGTTTGAAAAGTCAAGGACTTAGGGTCCAGGTTTCTAATTTGAAAGCATGAAGATGTTTGCACAATATTTATCTCAAGTTTTGAGAGTAACGTGTGAAAAGGTTTAGAACAAAGAGGGATGAATGGATGAAGATGGAGTGTAAAACTTCCTAGAAGGTTCACCTCTTGAAATCATATAGAAGACGACTCAAGTGTGTCCTTTGGAATAGGCAATGAGCAATAACAAACAAGCAAAGCAAAAGAAGAAAGTCAACAAAGCGGATACCGGATGCCAATCACGGGACTTATACCAATCTCCTAAAACAAAACTGGATATCAGAGGCCACTCTATGGACTTATACCAATCTCCTCAACAAAGAAATAAAAGTGGATACCGGATGCCAATCTATCTGGACTTATACCAATCTCCAATAACAAAGCAAACACTTGGATGTCAGATGCCATTTATCTGGGCTTACTCTAACCTCCAACATATGATCATGGAAAACAAATGCCAATTACATGGACTTACAATTGCATCCTCACATACAACAAACAAATGTATCAAGCAAGAGAAGATGAGTGGCCAATAAAATGGTCTTATACTCACTTCCATATCATAGGAACAATGGCCAATGAATGGTCTTACAATTGTCCTCAATGGGCAAACAACAAAGATATGACACAAGGACAAATGAATGATCATGCACTAATGAGCAATTGATGATAAAATGCACAAAGCAGCAAGCAGACATATACAAATGAACTAAGTAATCAATCAACAAAGTTATTCAGCACACTATAACCAAACAATTAGGCTCATACAAAGGTTAGGCATTGAAGCCAACTGGAATAGGGTTAATGGTGCTCTTAACCTTGACATTGAGAGCCAAGGTGAAGCAGATGAAAGGATATGAGGGGTGTGCCTCATGCTCTTATCCCTGGTCAGGGAGAGCTTCAAATGATAGAAGGTGTGGGAGTTCAGAAAGTAGGAACTCTCTCCACAGGTTATAAACTCGATAGATCTTGGGTTTTTACTCACTATGCATCAACACATGTGGTGTGAGCAAGGTGAGTGACACACAGAATAGTAGGAGATAGGTTACATATCTCTTGGGTTCTACCAATTGCCTTATTCAAAGGACTTTTCCTGCTTAGGACAAAAGTAAACAATCACAAACATCGCCTCTTAAGGAGGACTTCAGACAGTTGCCTGGCCAAGTAACAGGCCAGGTCTTCCAGACTACATGAAGAAGAAGTGCTATACCTCAATGCAAATGCTATCAAGCAAAGCAATGCAAGTTCTCAAAGAACTATTAGCAACTAAGGGTACCTCTTTGAAGATGCAGTTTCGAACCAGTGGTTTCCCAGCCTTGCAAGTAGAAACAGAAGTTCAACGGTGTCCCCCAATGATGAATGGAAAGTGTTGAGGTTCAGTGGCTTTGATTTCAGCTCAAAAGCTCAACTTCCATGGAAGAGTTTCAATGGAACGTGCTGGACGGCTCAACAGCTGCGAAATGATGCTTGCAGAAGCTTCAAAAATGTTGGTAGATGATGAATCAATGAACCAAGGCACGAGTTCTTTGGCAATTTTCAGAAAAAATCCAAGTGAAGAATTGAGAGTTTTTGAGAGAAAAGGTTTGAATCTGAGTTTTGTAACTTGTGGCTCGGGTTTTCAGTCTGAAATATGCAATTATACTCCTGATTAACAATGCCTAACTTGGTTAATGAAGTGGTAAATGCAATTAGCTAGTGGAGGTGTTTTGCCAATTAGTGAAATCACTCATGTTGCATGTGCATGGCATGCTACAGTGTGAAAAGGGCCAAACATATTCCAAATAGGTTTTTGATCATTTGCAATTGTAAAAAGTGTAGGCAGGCTTAATTTGAAAGTCAATTTTTCACCCCTCCCATTTTTAATTCAAGTCACTGAAAAAGGCCATTTGATTGGATGATTTTTGGTGAATGTGATGAAGGATTTGGATAGAGCATGTCAAATGTGACTTGTAGCAAAAAACCTCACTCAATTTGGCCAAATGGTTTGAAGTTATCTCACTTTGAAGTTCAAAAATTCTTGAGAATGAATGATCATAACTTGCCAACCACACATGAGAAATGAGTGTTCTTGACTTTTTGGAAATGGGAGAACAAGATCTTCAACTTTCATGTT
>NW_026113208.1:0-35131 GCF_024323335.1 Lathyrus oleraceus | reverse complement strand
ACATTTCCATCATTCCCACAATTCAATCAAATTTCATGGGTTTAGCAACAAATTCAATCAAATTTTATGGGTTTAACAACAAAATTTTCATCATTCACATAATTCAATCAAATTTCTTGGTTTAAACAAAATATTTTCATTTATTCCCACAATTCAATCAAATTTCATTGGTTTAACATCATCATTTTTATCATTCCCACAATTCAATCAAATTTCATGGGTTTAACATCAACATTTTCTTCATGCCTCCATTCAATCAAATTTCATGAATTTAGCATCAACATTTCATCATTCCCAAAATTCAATCAAATTTCATGGGTTAACATAGTCTTTTTCATCATTCTCACTATTCAATCAAATTTCATTGGTTTAACATAATCTTTTTCATCATTCCCACAATTCAATCAAATTTCACGGGTTTAGCATCAACATTTTCATCATTCCCAAAATTCAATCAAATTTCATGGGTTTAGCACCATCTTTTTCATCATTCACAATTCAATCAAATTTCATGGTTTAAACATCATCATTTTTGTCATTCCCACAATTCAATCAAATTTCATGGGTTTACAAACAACACATTTTCATCATGCACACAATTCAATTAAATTTCATGGATTTAACAACAACATTTTCATCATTCACACAATTCAATCAAATTTCATGGGTTTAACATCAACATTTTCATCATCCACAATTCAATCAAATTTCATGGGTTTAGCACAACATTTTCATCATTCACACAATTCAATCAAATTTTGGGTTTAACAACAAAATTTTCATCATTCACATAATTCAATCAAATTTCATGGGTTTAACATCATCATTTTATCATTTCCACAATTCAATCAAATTTCATGGTTTAACAACAACATTTTCATCATGCACACAATTCAATAAATTTCATGGGTTTAACAACAACATTTTCATCATTCACAATTCAATCAAATTTCATGGGTTTAACATCAACATTCCATCATTCCCACAATTTAATCAAATTTCATGGGTTTAGCAACAACATTTTCATCATTCACACAATTCAATCAAATTTTATGGGTTTAACAACAAATTTTCATCATTCACATATTCAATCAAATTTCTTGGTTTTAACAAAAATATTTTTTCATCATTCCCACAATTCAATCAAATTTCATTGGTTTAACATCATCATTTTTCATTCCACAATTCAATCAAATTTCATGGGTTTAACATCAACATTTTCTCATGCCTACCATTCAATCAAATTTCATGAATTTAGCATCAACATTTTTCATCATTCCCAAATTCAATCAAATTTCATGGGTTAACATAGTCTTTTTCATCATTCTCACTATTCAATCAATTTCATGGGTTTAACATAATCTTTTTCATCATTCCCACAATTCAATCAAATTTCACGGGTTTAGCATCAACATTTTCATCATTCCCAAAATTCAATCAAATTTCATGGTTTAGCACCATCTTTTTCATCATTCCCACAATTCAATCAATTTCATGGGTTTAACATCATCATTTTTATCATTCCCACAATTCAATCAAATTTCATGGGTTTAACAACAACATTTTCATCATGCACACAATTCAATTAAATTTCATGGATTTAACAACAACATTTTCATCATTCACACAATTCAATAAAATTTCATGGGTTTAACATCAACATTTTCATCATTCCCACAATTCAATCAAATTTCATGGTTTAGCAACAACATTTTCATCATTCCACAATTCAATCAAATTTTATGGGTTTAACAACAAATTTTCATCATTCACATAATTCAATCAAATTTTCAAATTTCTTGGTTTTAACAAAATATTTTCATTTATTACCATAATTCAATCAAATTTCATGGGTTTAACATCATCATTTTTATCATTCCCACAATTCAATCAAATTTCATGGGTTTTAACATCAACATTTTCTTCATGCCTACCATTCAATCAAATTTCATGAATTTAGCATCAAGATTTTCATCATTCCCAAAATTCAATCAAATTTCATGGGTTTAACACCATCTTTTTCATCATTCCCAGAATTCAATCAAATTTCATGGTTTAACATAATCATTTTTATCATTCCCACAATTCAATCAAATTTCATGGGTTTAACAACAACATTTTCATCATGCATACAATTCAATTAAATTTCATGGGTTTAACAACAACATTTTCATCATTCACATATTCAATCAAATTTCATGGGTCTAACATCAAGATTTTCATCATTCCCACAATTCAATCAAATTTCATGGTTTTAGAAACAACATTTTCATCATTCACACAATTCAATCAAATTTTATGGGTTTAACGACAACATTTTCATCATTCACATAATTCAATCAAACTTCTTGGTTTTACAACAATATTTTAATTTATTCCCACAATTCAATCAACTTTCATGGGTTTAACATAATCATTTTTATCATTCCAACAATTCGATCAAATTTCAGGGGTTTAACATCAACATTTTCATCATTCGCACAATTCAATCCAATTTCATGGGTTTAACATCAACATTTCATCATTTTCACAATTCAATCAAATTTCATATGTTTAACAACAATTTTTCATCATTCACACAATTCATTCAAATTTGAAAGGTTTAACAACAATATTTCATCATTCACACTAATCAATCAATCAAATTTCATGGGTTAAATAACAACATTTTCATCATTCCCACAATTCAATCAAATTTCATGGGTTTAACATCAACATTTTCATCATTCCCACAATTCAATCAAATTTCATGGGTTTAACAAGTCTTTTTCATCATTCCCACAATTCAATCAAATTTCATTGGTTTATCATAATCTTTTTCATCATTCCCACAATTCAATCAAATTTCATGGGTTTAGCATCAACATTTTCAATATTCCCAAATTTCAATCAAATTTCATGGGTTTAACACCATCTTTTCATCATTCACACAATTCAATCAAATTTCATGGGTTTAACATCATCATTTTCATCATTCCCACAATTCAATCAAATTTCATGGGTTTAACAACAACATTTTCATCATGCACACAATTCAATTAAATTTCATGGGTTTAACAACAACATTTTCATCATTCACACAATTCAATCAAATTTCATGGGTTTAACATCAACATTTCCATCATTCCCACAATTCAATCAAATTTCATGGGTTTTACAACAACATTTTCATCATTCACACAATTCAATCAAATTTTATGGGTTTAACAACACAAATTTTCATCATTCACATAATTCAATCAAATTTCTTGGTTTTAACAAAAATATTTTCATTTATTCCCACAATTCAATCAAATTTCATTGGTTTTAACATCATCATTTTTATCATTCCCACAATTCAATCAATTTCATGGGTTTAACATCAACATTTTCTTCATGCCTACCATTCAATCAAATTTCATGAATTTAGCATCAACATTTTCATCATTCCCAAATTCAATCAAATTTCATGGGTTTAACATAGTCTTTTTCATCATTCTCACATTCAATCAAATTTTCATGGTTTAACATAATCTTTTCATCATTCCCACAATTCAATCAAATTTCACAGGGTTTTAGCATCAACATTTTCATCATTCCAAAATTCAATCAAATTTCATGGTTTAGCACCATCTTTTCATCATTCCCACAATTCAATCAAATTTCATGGGTTTAACATCATCATTTTTATCATTCCCACAATTCAATCAAATTTCATGGGTTTAACAACAACATTTTCATCATGCACACAATTCAATTAAATTTCATGTATTTAACAACAACATTTTCATCATTCACCACAATTCAATCAAATTTCATGGGTTTAACACAACATTTTCATCATTCCCACAATTCAATCAAATTTCATGGGTTTAGCAACAACATTTTCATCATTCACACAATTCAATCAAATTTATGGGTTTAACAACAAATTTTCATCATTCACATAATTCAATCAAATTTCTTGGTTTTAACAAAAATATTTTCATTTATTACCATAATTCAATCAAATTTCATGGGTTTAACATCATCATTTTTATCATTCCCACAATTCAATCAAATTCATGGTTTAACATCAACATTTCTTATCAGCCTACCATTCAATCAAATTTCATGAATTTAGCATCAAGTTTTCATCATCCCAAAATTCAATCAAATTTCATGGGTTTAACACCATCTTTTTCATCATTCCCAGAATTCAATCAAATTTCATGGGTTTAACATAATCATTTTTATCATTCCCCACAATTCAATCAAATTTCATGGGTTTAACAACAACATTTTCATCATGCATACAATTCAATTAAATTTCATGGGTTTAACAACAACATTTCATCATTCACAAATTCAATCAAATTTCATGGGTCTAACATCAAGATTTTCATCATTCCCACAATTCAATCAAATTTCATGGTTTTAGAAACAACATTTTCATCATTCACACAATTCAATCAAATTTATGGGTTTAACGACAACATTTTCATCATTCACATAATTCAATCAAACTTTCTTGGTTTTAACAACAATATTTTAATTTATTCCCACAATTCAATCAACTTTCATGGGTTTAACATAATCATTTTATCATTCCAACATTCGATCAAATTTCAGGGGTTTAACATCAACATTTTCATCATTCGCACAATTCAATCCAATTTCATGGGTTTAACATCACATTTCATCATTTTCACAATTCAATCAAATTTCATATTTAACAACAATTTTTTCATCATTCACACAATTCATTCAAATTTGAAAGGTTTAACAACAATATTTTCATCATTCACACTAATCAATCAAATTTCATGGTTTAAATAACAACATTTTCATCATTCCCACAATTCAATCAAATTTCATGGGTTTAACATCAACATTTTCATCATTCCCACAATTCAATCAATTTCATGGGTTTAACATCATCATTTTCATCATTCCCACAATTCAATCAAATTTCATGGGTTTAACATCACATTTTCATCATTCCCACAATTCAATCAAATTTCATGGTTTAACATAGTCTTTTTCATCATTCCCACAATTCAATCAAATTTCATTGGTTTATCATAATCTTTTTCATCATTCCCATAATTCAATCAAATTTCATGGGTTTAGCATCAACATTTTCAATATTCCCAAAATTCAATCAAATTTCATGGTTTAGCACCATCTTTTTCATCATTCCCACAATTCAATCAAATTTCATGGGTTTAACATCATCATTTTTATCATTCCCACAATTCAATCAAATTTCATGGGTTTAACAACAACATTTTCATCATGCACACAATTCAATTAAATTTCATGGGTTTAACAACAACATTTTCATCATTCACACAATTCAATCAAATTTCATGGGTTTAACATCAACATTTCCATCATTCCCACAATTCAATCAAATTTCATGGGTTTAGCAACAACATTTTCATCATTCACACAATTCAATCAAATTTTATGGGTTTAACAACAAAATTTTCATCATTCACATAATTCAATCAAATTTCTTGGTTTTAACAAAATATTTTCATTTATTCCCACAATTCAATCAAATTTCATTGGTTTAACATCATCAATTTTATCATTCCCACAATTCAATCAAATTTCATGGGTTTAACATCAACATTTTCTTCATGCCTACCATTCAATCAAATTTCATGAATTTAGCATCAACATTTTCATCATTCCCAAAATTCAATCAAATTTCATGGGTTTAACATAGTCTTTTTCATCATTCTCACTATTCAATCAAATTTCATTGGTTTAACATAATCTTTTTCATCATTCCCACAATTCAATCAAATTTCACGGGTTTAGCATCAACATTTTCATCATTCCCAAAATTCAATCAAATTTCATGGGTTTAGCACCATCTTTTTCATCATTCCCACAATTCAATCAAATTTCATGGGTTTAACATCATCATTTTTGTCATTCCCACAATTCAATCAAATTTCATGGGTTTAACAACAACATTTTCATCATGCACACAATTCAATTAAATTTCATGGATTTAACAACAACATTTTCATCATTCACACAATTCAATCAAATTTCATGGGTTTAACATCAACATTTTCATCATTCCCACAATTCAATCAAATTTCATGGGTTTAGCAACAACATTTTCATCATTCACACAATTCAATCAAATTTTATGGGTTTAACAACAAAATTTTCATCATTCACATAATTCAATCAAATTTCATGGGTTTAACATCATCATTTTTATCATTCCCACAATTCAATCAAATTTCATGGGTTTAACAACAACATTTTCATCATGCACACAATTCAATTAAATTTCATGGGTTTAACAACAACATTTTCATCATTCACACAATTCAATCAAATTTCATGGGTTTAACATCAACATTTCCATCATTCCCACAATTTAATCAAATTTCATGGGTTTAGCAACAACATTTTCATCATTCACACAATTCAATCAAATTTTATGGGTTTAACAACAAAATTTTCATCATTCACATAATTCAATCAAATTTCTTGGTTTTAACAAAAATATTTTCATTTATTCCCACAATTCAATCAAATTTCATTGGTTTAACATCATCATTTTTATCATTCCCACAATTCAATCAAATTTCATGGGTTTAACATCAACATTTCTTCATGCCTACCATTCAATCAATTTCATGAATTTAGCATCAACATTTTCATCATTCCCAAAATTCAATCAAATTTCATGGGTTTAACATAGTCTTTTTCATCATTCTCACTATTCAATCAAATTTCATGGGTTTAACATAATCTTTTTCATCATTCCCACAATTCAATCAAATTTCACGGGTTTAGCATCAACATTTTCATCATTCCCAAAATTCAATCAAATTTCATGGGTTTAGCACCATCTTTTTCATCATTCCCACAATTCAATCAAATTTCATGGGTTTAACATCATCATTTTTATCATTCCCACAATTCAATCAAATTTCATGGGTTTAACAACAACATTTTCATCATGCACACAATTCAATTAAATTTCATGGATTTAACAACAACATTTTCATCATTCACACAATTCAATCAAATTTCATGGGTTTAACATCAACATTTTCATCATTCCCACAATTCAATCAAATTTCATGGGTTTAGCAACAACATTTTCATCATTCACACAATTCAATCAAATTTTATGGGTTTAACAACAAAATTTTCATCATTCACATAATTCAATCAAATTTCTTGGTTTTAACAAAAATATTTTCATTTATTCCCATAATTCAATCAAATTTCATGGGTTTAACATCATCATTTTTATCATTCCCACAATTCAATCAAATTTCATGGGTTTAACATCAACATTTTTGTAATATCCCATATTCCCTTAAATGCTCAATTAGTTGTCAGTTGAGATCAATTGAGTTCCTATGTAAATTATCTATTATCATTTGTAACAATTGGAGCTCCTATGTGCTCTAAATGTTGTCAATTGGGACCAAGAGAGTAACCAGAGAAATCTAAAGGGATTAATTATTAATAAGAGACAGACCAATATTACTAAGTACAAGAGAGGACATTTTTGGTAACATTAATAATTGGTCAATTGGTGCTGGAAGATGAAATATCAATTGAGATATTTTTATTATTACTTGATATTATATATATAATATATATATTGTGTGGTAGAGATTGAAAGAAGAAGAAAAGTATAAGAAGAGTAGGTAGAAAGAGAGAAAGAGTTATCAGAAAGAAAGAGAAAGAGAAAGAAAGAGGAAAGGAAAAAGAGGAAGAAGAGGAGAAGAAGAAGAGGAAGGAGCCACCACCACCATCATCTCATCTTCATCATCACCAACTTCATCTCGTTCTTCTTCTAGGTGAGTTCTTAGTTTAGTTATAGCTTTGGGGATAAATTTAATGAAATTGGGAGTTAGGAATTTATGATATATACCATGTTTGTTAAATTGATGATTAATATATGAACTTCGTGTTGGTTGTTGTTGAAAAATCATGTTATGTGAAAATAGTAGGTAAAAATGGTATATGGAAAGGAAAATAAAAGAGGAGTTAATTAAGGAAAGAAGTTACTGTGAGAATTAATGGAAATTGGAATTTTTCCCATTTTTTAAGGTGTTAACCGGTTAACGGTATGAGGTAACCGGTTAACGCGTAGCAAAACTCACTTCCTAGGCAGTTTCGTGAGTGGTTAACCGGTTAACGGTATAGGTTAACCGGTTAACACTGAAACAGAATTAAATTTTCTGTCTGTGCAGAATTTGTCTGCAGTGGGGTTTGAACCCAGGACCTCCTTTGAAACTGTACATGCCTTACCACTAGGCTAGAGAGTTCGTTGTTGAATGCTTATGCAATGAATAAATATTAATCTAAATCTTGATTAAGATAGATTAATGAATTAATTGAGTATTATACCTCCGTTTTGGACACGGCCGGATGCGTTAGAAAGATAACGTAAAGGGCTATTATTATTGTTCCATGTTATAAAATGTTATGTGATTTATAAATGCCATGAATTTTATCATGATGAAAATTAAATATTGTTGTTATGTGAAAGGTGAAGTAACATGATTAAAACTCTACAAAGATGAGTGAGGAAACCTAGGAGAATGACATGATTAATAACTTAGAAATATGATCTAGGTTATGGAACATATGTGATATATGTATGAGAATACGGTATTCATTCGTACGACGCTTATGTGAGGTCGTGGACGAATTGTTACCATGATTGAAAATGAGACGCATTGTATGGAACATGCCATGTTATTATTTGTGTATTATGGTGAATGAAGTCACCTGTGATTTATGAATTTGTTATGGTTCGTGGAACCAATGTTTTGTGGAACCGATCATGTATTCAGAATGTGTGTTTTTCTGTGGTGGTACACATCTCTATTGGTATGCTTAGATGAGTAAGCATTGGGATGTGGGACCAATGATTCGAGCCTCAATTGGGTTTGAGCCCCAACCATGGCGGACATGGGGGAAAGGTGGACACCTATGTGGGTTAGAGTCCCATACGGTGAAAGATACCCTAGGTGGGTTAGAGTCCCGTACGGGTGATGGTTCTTAAAAGTGGGTTTAAGTCCCATAGGGGAACCGGATATCCACCGCGAAAGTCGAATCATACGGACATGCGTGAACCAAGCCTTGGCCTAGACGTAGGTCCGGTTGGGGATCGATGTTGCGTGAATCTGAATAATGATCGTGGTTGAGTTATGAGAACTCAGATGCATGTTGCCATACAATTGCGAGATAGTTTCCCCATCGCTCAAGTCTTCGTTCCCTTGTTGACTTGAGTTGGATATGAGTTGAATACCCTGTAGAGCCGAGTGGACCCATAGGATAGGAGAACTCACTGAGATTATTATCTCATCCCATTATTGTTGTTATTTTTCAGGTATTCTTTACAGGTTGAACCTAAGAGAAACTGTTATGGATGTTTCAAGGGTTGTTGTTCATTATGATCTTCCGCTGTGGAGTTGTGTGCAATGAAAATATTGTACATAGTTCTTAGATTTTTATTGTTTAGGCATTATTGTATAACATGTTCCATGGATGTTTTAGTTTGGACATGTATATATTTTGATGCCATTAGGCACTTATGTTGTGACAGTACCAAAATTTAACACTTGTATGATATTATTCTAGATATATATTATACGGGTTGTTACAGTTGGTATCAGAGCAGGTCGATTCTCGACCTAGCCTTGAAACATCATAAGTAAATCTATTCCTGCCTCGTATGTGTGTTTAGCCAACATGATTCTTAATATCACTGTATATAGTATTGGGCCTGATCAACCTAATATTATGTGCATGGTAGGTAGGATCATGGTTGAGCAACCACGAGGACTCCGAAGCGTGGGTTGAACTTGTGCTTTGAGAATAGGCTCAAGCCAAGAGTTAGAAAGTAAGGAGAACTTGATGGCCCAGTTGAAGTTTCAGAGGAGTTATGATTTGGGTATTATGGAATTGAAGAGTAGTGCATTATCCAAGCGATTCTGCGGTGTTAACAGAGTTAAGAAGTTAAGGATCTCTATTGGATGAATTATCAGAATTTTGAGGAATGAGTGAATTTTTTAGTGGAGTAAGATATACTCACTAATATGGAATAGTATTGTGAATAATTCCGTATGGTAAAGTAGGAAGGATGGTTATGTTACGCATATGTCATAAGGTCTAGAAGTGAGGTAGTGTATTAGTGTTTCAGTTTCTAAGGCCACTAAAATATTTTGGAAGAACAAGAGTACTTAATGGAATATATATATTTGGAATGGTACCTTGCAAGTGGTTGAAGACTTGAGGGATAAGGACGTTCAGTTTTGTTGGGAGCCTAAGGTAGTGGCGAAGTCTAAGGATAGACTCGAGGACATGGTTGTTTGTTCCAAGTGAAACATGTATGGACCAAATGGAGGTTAGAAGATAAACCAAGTATGTTCAGTTTTAGAAGGGAGATCGGATTTGAGATAGCTCGTCAGCGGTTCAGTGTTAGTAAGAGACCATTATGGAATGATGAGTTACCTAAAGATCAATTATAAGAGTTTGTGTTGGAGACAGATAACGCACATTATATAGTAATGGAAGCTCCAGTGGGCTTTGGTTGTATGAGAACTGGTTGAGGACAAGAGCAATTAAGTTGGATTTAAGGAAGTCTAGTAGAATGGTTTTGTAATTGGAACTGAGAGAATTACCATGGGAAGACAAGTGAACACCGAGTGCGGAAGTAGTGTGGATGTTGCAATACAACTGTTGTAATGGGGCACATTTTAGATAGAGGCACAATGGGACCATTAAGATTCATTAAGACAAAGTTATGGGTGTGTAGTTGATGATTGTTCACATCGAGGATTTCTAGAGTATGTAGTGTGTAACACCCGAGGTCGGAGAGGCCGAAGAGTGGTTACATGTAACATCCGAGGGCGATGGAGTGGTTGTCGATGCATGATGCATGACAATGAGACACTCCTAGCAACTTCTAGGGTAAAATCTGTAACACCCTTCTAAATACCCCAAAATATTTAATTAAAATAGCAACATATCAATCAGAGTAATTATGCCCCGAAGGGTGTCACACAAAATATTCACACCATTCAACAATATAGAGGTCATGCTCTTTTATTAGTTTAAAACTTAAGCAGTTGCATAAAACACAGCGGATATAATTTCATCAATCATGTAAAACATTACATGGAAAATGGTTCTCAACCAACAATAAAACATTCGAAACAAGTTAAGACAACCCATCCCGATGTTACATCTATCAGAGCACGACCCACTACGGAGACTACACTAGACCCCATAGCACTAGCTTCTACTCAACTCACTGCTCGTTACCTGAAAAATAGTTGTAAGGGTGAGTTCCTCAATCAATATAATAAGCATTATAGAACAACATGTAATGCTAAGTAAATAACACATCAATTCACCCTAACCAGACTACGCATTCAGCAACGGCAATATCCATCCAACCATCATATTCAACAGTAAAAATCTCAATCATATTCAACATTAACAACACAACACACGACACACATATGATACTGGAATACATCCATTCATATCATATTCCATACATTCATTATGCAATGAGACTCTTATGCATGCGGTACCGACTATGTTGTGAACATATAGTTCAACCTCACCGTCCAAATCCAGGCACGGCTACCAAGCTCACTAGTCCCACTCATTTGAGACATAGTGACTCACTCACTAATTCCTCACCATGGGAATTAGCTACCACCCCAAATGGGCCATGAAATGCACGCTAATCACCTAGCATGCAAACAACAACAACAACAACCAACATGATTTACTCACTAATTCCTCACCATGGGAATTAGCTACCACCCGAAGGCCACGATACACATGCTAATCACCTAGCAATGCAACATCAACGATAATCAAGAATAGACACATGCTCACACTCTAAGCCATAGAATAGTCTATTCACAAATGCATACATTCACAACATCATGTATACCATTCCACATTATCAACACAATTTATCACAAAAGTATATTATATCATGCCAAACAACAACCACAATATTAGCACACTCCACTAATATCTATACTGCTCAAAACAGCGGGAATTAATCCCTATTACATCATAGGCCGACATAGGCCAACCCTCAAATAGGCACACAACATTAAAAGATTCATTTTTCCCCACTCTGCAACATACTATATCAATTTTTCCACAGCTCGAAACTCACAGGTCGGCGCAAAGACTCTGCTCAACTGGAGGGAGTCGGCGCAAAAGCCCTATGCGTCGACGCATACAGTCGACGCTTAGCTCACTGGTCGGCGCAAAACTACCATGCGTCGACGCATGCAGTCAGCGCATGCCTCACGGGTCAGCGCACGCCGACCCTATGGTCGACCGCTCGCGCGCAGACTCAGATTTTTCTGAGTTTTCCAGGGTTCCGTTAGCTTACGTTTCACAGGTTTTCCGGCCGTTTCCTCAACTACAACCATCTCTAAACAGAACAATTTGCCCGGTAAATTGGTAGCGCCGATTCAAGTTTTTAACTGGAATTCGTGTCCTAGTCTAACATTTACGACTTACACCACTACCGATTCAATTTACAGATTTTAACACCGTTTATCCAACATCAAAATCAGCATATACCGTCCCAATTAGGGTTAATTTAACGGCTTATCACTACCCACTACGTATTATCCCATAATACCCATTAATCGACGATAAACCCCCCTTACCTGATTAATCCGGCAAAATCTCTAAGCTTCAAGCTCTTCTCCAACCTTCAGCCCTTGCTCTGTCTCTTTGCCCTTTTTCTCTTCTCTGCAGCTTCTCTGAGTTTCACGTGAAAAACTTATTTTCCAAATGAACCCTATTTCCTTATTCCACTTATATATTTTCCAATAATAATATTAAAATCCAATAATTATTATTCCAAAATAATAATAATTATTATCCAATAATAATATTCCAATTTATTTTATTCCAATAATAAAATAACCCAATTATTCAATTAAATTAATATTATACTATTAACTCAATTCAAATAATTATTTTATTTTATTGGGGTGTTACAACTCTCCCCCACTAAAAGAGTTTTCGTCCTCGAAAACATACCTCAAGCGAACAACGCCGGATAAGACTCCTTCATCTTACTTTCCAGTTCCCAAGTCACATTGCCACCTGCTGGTCCTCCCCAAGCTACCTTCACTAAGGCAATCTCTTTACCCCGCAACTGCTTCAACTCTCGATCCTCGATCCTCATAGGTGATGTTTCCACAGTCAGGTTATCTCTTACCTGTACATCATCTATTTGGACAACATGCGACGGATCATGGATGTACCTCCTCAACTGAGACACATGAAAAACCTCATGCAAATTCGCAAGCGACGGCGGTAAAGCGACACGATAGGCTACCTCCCCTATCCTCTCCAAAATCTGATAAGGACCAATAAATCGAGGTGTCAACTTCTTCGACTTCAAAGCTCTACCAACACCAGTTATCGGAGTAACACGAAGAAACACATGATCTCCCTCTTGGAACTCAAGTGACTTCCTCCTCTTATCATGATAACTCTTCTGACGACTCTGAGCAATTCTCATCTTATCCTGAATCATCTTAATCTGTTCGGTAGTTTGTTGAACAATCTCCGGTCCAACCACAACACTCTCACCGGACTCATACCAACACAAAGGTGTCCGACATCTCCTACCATACAAAGCTTCAAACGGTGCCATACCAATACTCGAATGAAAACTATTGTTGTAGGTAAACTCAATCAACGGTAAATAACAATCCCAAACACCTTCTTTTTCCAAAACACAAGCTCTCAAAAGATCCTCTAGTGACTGAATCGTCCTCTCAGTCTGACCATCAGTCTGCGGATGATATGCAGAACTCAATCTCAGCTTAGTTCCCAAAGCCTTCTGCAAACCTTCCCAGAACTTCGACGTAAATCTAGGATCTCTGTCTGAAACAATACTCGACGGAATACCATGCAAGCTTACAATCTTCTCAATATACAACTCGGCTAATCTCTCTAACGGATAATCCATTCTGATCGGAATGAAATGAGCCGACTTCGTCAATCTATCAACAATCACCCAAATAGCCTCAAAATTCTTACTTGTCCTCGGCAAACCAGAAACAAAATCCATACTGATACTATCCCACTTCCACTCTGGAATAGCCAACGGTTGCATTAGCCCAGACGGCTTCTGATGCTCAATCTTCGACTTCTGACAAGTCAAGCAAGAATAAACAAAACTCGCAATTTCTCTTTTCATCCCCGGCCACCAAAACAACTTCTTCAGATCATGATACATCTTCGTAGCTCCAGGATGAATACTCAAACCACTACGATGTCCTTCTTCCAGAATACTCTTCTTAAGCTCAGTAACATCCGGAATACACACTCGACTACCAAATTTCAAAATACCGTTCTCATCAACTCTGAATTCACCACCTTGACCTTGATTCACTAAAGTCAACTTATCGACCAAAAGCATATCGGATTTCTGACCCTCTCTAATCTCATCCAGAATACTACTCGTTAACTTCAACATTCCCAATTTAACACTATTGTGAGTACTCTCACACACCAAACTCAAGTCTCTAAACTGCTCAATTAAATCCAATTCTCTAACCATTAACATAGACATATGTAATGATTTCCGACTCAATGCATCAGCCACTACGTTTGCTTTACCCGGATGGTAATTCAACCCGAAATCATAATCCTTCAGAAATTCTAACCATCTCCTCTGCCTCATATTCAGCTCTTTCTGATCAAACAAATACTTTAAACTTTTATGATCACTGAAAACCTCAAATCTTGACCCGTACAAATAATGCCTCCATAACTTCAGAACAAATACCACAGCTGCCAACTCTAAATCATGTGTCGGATAGTTCCTCTCACGAACCCTCAGTTGTCTCGAAGCATAAGCTATAACCTGCTTATTCTGCATCAACACACCACCCAAGCCCAACAATGAAGCATCACAGTAAACTTCAAATGGTTCCGACGAGCTCGGTAATATCAGAATAGGAGCACTAGTCAACCTTCTCTTCAACTCTTGGAAACCTTCTTCACATTTTGAGTCCCAAACAAACGCTTGCCCCTTTCTAGTCAACATTGTCAACGGTAACGCCAACTTAGAAAATCCCTCGATGAACTTCCTATAATAACCAGCCAATCCAAGAAAACTTCGAATCTCAGCTACAGACTTAGGAGCTTCCCACTTAGATACCGCTTCTATCTTAGAAGGATCAACAGCAACACCACCTCTGGAAATCACATGACCAAGAAAACTAACCTCTTCTAACCAAAATTCACATTTAGAGAGTTTAGCAAATAACTTCTTTTCTCGGAGAACTTCTAAAACCACTCTCAAATGCTCAGCATGCTCTTCTTCAGATTTCGAATACACCAAAATGTCATCAATAAACACCACAACAAACTTATCTAGATACGGATGGAAAATCCTATTCATATACTCCATAAATACTCCAGGCGCATTAGTCACACCAAAAGGCATCACAGAATACTCATAATGTCCATACCTTGTTCTGAAAGCAGTCTTCTGAATATCCTCAGTTTTCACACGTATCTGATGATACCCAGATCTCAAATCTATTTTGCTGAACACACTCGCACCAACCAACTGATCCATCAAATCATCAATCCTCGGCAAAGGATACCGATTCTTGATCGTCACTTTATTCAGTTGCCTGTAGTCCACACACAACCTCATAGTACCTTCTTTCTTCTTAACCAACAACACTGGTGCACCCCACGGTGACACACTCGGACGAATAAACTTCTTATCCAACAGATCTTCCAACTGACTCTTCAATTCAGTTAACTCAACAGCAGACATACGGTACGGAGCCATCGATATCGGTCTAGTACCAGGTACCAAATCAATCGAGAACTCAACTTCACGCTCTGGTGGCAATTCATTCACCTCTTCCGGAAACACATCAGGAAAATCACACACCACTGCTAGATCACCAATCACCAGTTTATCTTTAGCCTCCAAAGTCGCTAACAGCATAAACAACTCTGCCCCATCTGCCACTTCCTCATTCACCTGTCTTGCAGATAGAAATAAACTCTTTCCTTCCTCAATCTCAGGAAAAATCACAGTCTTATCAAAACAGTTAATAGAAACTCGGTTAAACACCAACCAGTTCATTCCCAAGATAACATCAATCTGTACTAATGGAAGACACACAAGGTCTATCCCAAAATCTCTACCAAAAATATTCAAAGGACAACTCAAACAAACCGAAGTAGTAGTCACTGAACCCTTTGCAGGAGTGTCAATCACCATACTTCCACGCATCTCAGATATCTCTAACTTAAGTTTCACAGCACAATCCAAAGATATAAAAGAATGAGTTGCACCGGTGTCAATAATAGCTACAAGAGGAAAGCCATTAATATAACACGTACCTCGGATCAAACGATCATCTGCAAAAGTTTCAGAACCCGATAGAGCAAACACCTTGCCTCCTGACTGATTCTCTTTCTTCGGCTTAGGACACTGTGGACTGATATGACCCACCGCTCCACAGTTGAAACAAGTCACAGTCTTCAACCGGCAATCTGCAGCCAAATGACCACCTTTTCCACATTTGAAACACTTCTTCTCATTACTGGTACACTCATGGATACGATGTCCAGCCTGACCACATCTGTAACACTTGGCAGGAGCACTAGAATCTCCTCCACTAGGCCTCTTCATCCCACTCTGTCTCTGAAAACCCTTGCCAGCTGCATACGGTTTTCCACGGTCAATCTGATTCTTGCCTTTCCTATCAACTCTCTGCTGATAGCTCTCAGCTCTGGCCTTGGAATCCTGTTCGAAAATCCTGCAACAGTCAACCAGATCAGAAAACACTCTGATCCGCTGATATCCAATCGCCTGCTTGATCTCAGGACGCAACCCGTTCTCAAACTTCACACACTTTGAAAATTCCCCAGTAGCCTCACTATAGGGAGTATAATACTTTGACAGCTCTGTGAACTTAGCAGCATACTCCGTAACAGACCGGTTACCCTGCTTCAATTCCAAAAACTCTATCTCCTTCTTTCCTCTGACATCCTCGGGAAAATACTTCCTCAGGAATCTCTCTCTGAACACCGCCCAAGAAATCTCAGCATTTCCAGCAGTTTCCAACTCAGTGCGGGTAGCAACCCACCAATCATCAGCTTCTTCTGACAGCATATGTGTACCAAACCTGACCTTCTGATTCTCAGCACACTCAGTTACTCTAAAGATCCTCTCTATCTCCTTCAACCACTTCTGAGCGCCATCTGGATCGTATGCTCCCTTGAACATTGGAGGATTGTTCTTCTGGAACTCACTCAACTGACGAGCAGCTCCCATTCCCATAACATTCTGATTCCCTCCCAGTACTCCAGCTAGCATACCCAGAGCCTCAGCAATTGCAGCATCATCTCTACCTCTTCCAGCCATCTCTATTCTGAAAACCCAACAACCGAAACCATAAGTACTGATAGGGTTACACAACACCTATCCCGTACAGGGGAAACAGAATAATTACGACTCGACACGACCGACTATGCTCTGATACCACTAATGTAACACCCTTCTAAATACCCCAAAATATTTAATTAAAATAGCAACATATCAATCAGAGTAATTATGCCCCGAAGGGTGTCACACAAAATATTCACACCATTCAACAATATAGAGGTCATGCTCTTTTATTAATTTAAAACTTAAGCAGTTGCATAAAACACAGCGGATATAATTTCATCAATCATGTAAAACATTACATGGAAAATGGTTCTCAACCAACAATAAAACATTCGAAACAAGTTAAGACAACCCATCCCGATGTTACATCTATCAGAGCACGACCCACTACGGAGACTACACTAGACCCCATAGCACTAGCTTCTACTCAACTCACTGCTCGTTACCTGAAAAATAGTTGTAAGGGTGAGTTCCTCAATCAATATAATAAGCATTATAGAACAACATGTAATGCTAAGTAAATAACACATCAATTCACCCTAACCAGACTACGCATTCAGCAACGGCAATATCCATCCAACCATCATATTCAACAGTAAAAATCTCAATCATATTCAACATTAACAACACAACACACGACACACATATGATACTGGAATACATCCATTCATATCATATGCCATACATTCATTATGCAATGAGACTCTTATGCATGCGGTACCGACTATGTTGTGAACATATAGTTCAACCTCACCGTCCAAATCCAGGCACGGCTACCAAGCTCACTAGTCCCACTCATTTGAGACATAGTGACTCACTCACTAATTCCTCACCATGGGAATTAGCTACCACCCCAAATGGGCCATGAAATGCACGCTAATCACCTAGCATGCAAACAACAACAACAACAACCAACATGATTTACTCACTAATTCCTCACCATGGGAATTAGCTACCACCCGAAGGCCACGATACACATGCTAATCACCTAGCAATGCAACATCAACGATAATCAAGAATAGACACATGCTCACACTCTAAGCCATAGAATAGTCTATTCACAAATGCATACATTCACAACATCATGTATACCATTCCACATTATCAACACAATTTATCACAAAAGTATATTATATCATGCCAAACAACAACCACAATATTAGCACACTCCACTAATATCTATACTGCTCAAAACAGCGGGAATTAATCCCTATTACATCATAGGCCGACATAGGCCAACCCTCAAATAGGCACACAACATTAAAAGATTCATTTTTCCCCACTCTGCAACATACTATATCAATTTTTCCACAGCTCGAAACTCACAGGTCGGCGCAAAGACTCTGCTCAACTGGAGGGAGTCGGCGCAAAAGCCCTATGCGTCGACGCATACAGTCGACGCTTAGCTCACTGGTCGGCGCAAAACTACCATGCGTCGACGCATGCAGTCAGCGCATGCCTCACGGGTCAGCGCACGCCGACCCTATGGTCGACCGCTCGCGCGCAGACTCAGATTTTTCTGAGTTTTCCAGGGTTCCGTTAGCTTACGTTTCACAGGTTTTCCGGCCGTTTCCTCAACTACAACCATCTCTAAACAGAACAATTTGCCCGGTAAATTGGTAGCGCCGATTCAAGTTTTTAACTGGAATTCGTGTCCTAGTCTAACATTTACGACTTACACCACTACCGATTCAATTTACAGATTTTAACACCGTTTATCCAACATCAAAATCAGCATATACCGTCCCAATTAGGGTTAATTTAACGGCTTATCACTACCCACTACGTATTATCCCATAATACCCATTAATCGACGATAAACCCCCCTTACCTGATTAATCCGGCAAAATCTCTAAGCTTCAAGCTCTTCTCCAACCTTCAGCCCTTGCTCTGTCTCTTTGCCCTTTTTCTCTTCTCTGCAGCTTCTCTGAGTTTCACGTGAAAAACTTATTTTCCAAATGAACCCTATTTCCTTATTCCACTTATATATTTTCCAATAATAATATTAAAATCCAATAATTATTATTCCAAAATAATAATAATTATTATCCAATAATAATATTCCAATTTATTTTATTCCAATAATAAAATAACCCAATTATTCAATTAAATTAATATTATACTATTAACTCAATTCAAATAATTATTTTATTTTATTGGGGTGTTACAAAATCGAATTCACATCGGAATGAGAGGGATCCTGAGGCTGTGCAGGTATGAGACTACATGGTTGAAAGAAGGCTTATAAGGATTAATTGGTACTACCTATATCAACAAGATGCATCTTCTTTCGGTATCCTAACCAATAAGAACTCCATAGTTAAGCGTGCTTGACTTGGAGTAGTATTGGGATGGGTGACCTTCTGGGAAGTTTCCTGGAAAGCGTGCGAGTGAGGACAAAACATGTTAAAAAGGCCCGTGTTGATTTGTGGGGTTAGTTGATGATCCTGAAAGCAGTCTAGGGTGTTACATAGTGGAATAGAGGAAGTTAAACCTTGGTATTAAGAGAAGTATAGCATTATGGTCACAAGTAAGTGTAATGGATTCCTTGTCGAGAGAGGGATGTAAAGTAACATACATTTTGTTGAGCAGTGAGTCTTGTATTCTAAGAAGTTGAGTTGATGATAGACAATGAAAGATAAGCTAAGCTGGAGCATGTGGACTAAGTGTAGAATGTGGGGTGTTTTATGTTGCAAGAGCTTATTGGGAGACAATGAGGATTATTCGTGGGAAGTTATAGAGACAAGTAACCCTGGTATGATGAAGGGTGTGGTAGGTATTGGTTTAGAAGAAAAAAAAATTCCAATCATAAGCGTGTGGCGATGATAAGGTTCACCTTAAGTTCATTTTATTTCGATTGCAAGAGTAATATTGGCTTATTGGAAGTCTGGTTGTTATTTATCTTCTTGAGGAGTGTTTGGTTGGTTGATCCCGGAGTATAAACATTCACACCATGTTGGAGCTAAGGATGTCCTAAATGTCATAAGTGTACCGTTGTGGATGTACAAATTGAGGATGGAGTTGCAAGTCACCACAAGTCAGATTGGTAGTTTTGAGATTGGGATTTCTGAAGGTGTAGTGCGTAGTTGGTCATCTGAGGAGATGTCATGGAAGTCAGACGCGTGGGAAAACCAACTTGGTAGACCATGCTCAGTTTAAGTAAGTCTGGGAAGTACCATTATTATGATTATGAATAACTATAAGGAACAGATTTGAAAGAGACCTACTAAGCGGTGATCTGAAAGAGATTAGCTAGGTATGTGGTATAAATTGATAAGGTGTGAAGTGGTTGGTCATGGTATGAAATTGACTGATTCATTTGGATTCATAGCCTTAGATGTAGACTCCCTGAGAGTGGTAATGGATGTGTACGATGATACTTTACCCTACTGGAAGGATTCATGAGTTTTACTTCCCAGGAGGGACGAGAATCAGTTATTCCTAAAGTTAAACATGTAACTCGGATGGTATGTTAGTAAGAGCATGAGCTAAGATCATAGAAGACGGGACAAGACGATTGAGATGGATGATTTTGGATACGAAGTGAAATGTTGTCTCTAGATATGTGTGAAGTATTGTGTGTGACTCTACGAGATGTATGGACACTCATAGTTATGTTCTAGATTGCTTAAGTTCCTTAGAAGTGGTGTTTTGTTGATAAGTTAAAGTTCCTTGACGGTGTTACTTTGTTATTGGCCGAGATTATGTGTCGGGAGAAATATTGAATGAATCAAAACCCTATGAGAGGATTTGATATGGAATATAGTAACCAGAACCGGATGTTGTCAAACTAATTTGGTTTAGCTACATCGAACCCATGATGAATTTGGATGTTTTATGTTTTTATGGTTGTAACAATGTAACTCCTGGATACCTATCTTTTGAAGAGTGTTGGTTTTATTCTACACTTTTGTGAGTCACCAAGGAAGTTATTCTACTAATATAAGTTGGTAAGGTTCTAGTACCATTTTGGACAGTAGGCACTCTGAGGGTAAGTGTGTTTCTTTGAAGATTGTTAGCTAAACAATAGTGCCTAGGAATCCCAAGTGTTCCACTATTGGAATCTGAGTATCACAATGGAAGGTGACGAGAGGAAGAGCCCAATCAAGTCTATGGGGATCAGAGAGATAGTTACTCGTAAGAATGGAGGTAAGGATGAGAGTAAAATAATCTCGTGCTAATGGTTCTATCTTTTTGGAGTAGTACGAGAGAAGAGAAGCAGTAGGAGTAAGGGCTTGTAGCATACATTATCAGATCAAGTGAAGTTTATGAGATTACCGATGGATGGATTACAAAGTTGTCGCATTTGTTGAAGGAATAATAAGAAAAGAGTAGTCAATATTGTTTGTGGTCAGGGAATCAATAAATTTTCTTATGAAGAATTAATGAGTATTGATTACCCGAGTCCAGATGAGATGTTGTAATTATGTTTTGTGTAACTTAGTGCAAGGAAGGGAAGTCGTGGTTTCCGGGAAGAAAGTGACCCACTGATGTTGAGCGGTATATAAGAGGAATTATGTGGAAGCAAGTTTAAATGTTAATCCAATATTAGAATGAGATTGTGATGGAAATCAAGAAGTTTCGGGAGTTCATGAAAGAGGGAAAAATTGTTAGCAAAGACAAGTTAGAAGAATGAGTATGTCCGTGACTTGAAATTGAAGAGAAGTCAAGTGTTGGTCTAAGATGTTGATGCAAGGTTTGTTGGTTTGCTTAGTGAAGGAAATTCGGGGGCGAATTTCAATTTAAGGGGGGGAGAATGTAATATCCCATATTCCCTTAAATGCTCAATTAGTTGTCAGTTGAGATCAATTGAGTTCCTATGTAAATTATCTATTATCATTTGTAACAATTGGAGCTCCTATGTGCTCTAAATGTTGTCAATTGGGACCAAGAGAGTAACCAGAGAAATCTAAAGGGATTAATTATTAATAAGAGACAGACCAATATTACTAAGTACAAGAGAGGACATTTTTGGTAACATTAATAATTGGTCAATTGGTGCTGGAAGATGAAATATCAATTGAGATATTTTTATTATTACTTGATATTATATATATAATATATATATTGTGTGGTAGAGATTGAAAGAAGAAGAAAAGTATAAGAAGAGTAGGTAGAAAGAGAGAAAGAGTTATCAGAAAGAAAGAGAAAGAGAAAGAAAGAGGAAAGGAAAAAGAGGAAGAAGAGGAGAAGAAGAAGAGGAAGGAGCCACCACCACCATCATCTCATCTTCATCATCACCAACTTCATCTCGTTCTTCTTCTAGGTGAGTTCTTAGTTTAGTTATAGCTTTGGGGATAAATTTAATGAAATTGGGAGTTAGGAATTTATGATATATACCATGTTTGTTAAATTGATGATTAATATATGAACTTCGTGTTGGTTGTTGTTGAAAAATCATGTTATGTGAAAATAGTAGGTAAAAATGGTATATGGAAAGGAAAATAAAAGAGGAGTTAATTAAGGAAAGAAGTTACTGTGAGAATTAATGGAAATTGGAATTTTTCCCATTTTTTAAGGTGTTAACCGGTTAACGGTATGAGGTAACCGGTTAACGCGTAGCAAAACTCACTTCCTGGGCAGTTTCGTGAGTGGTTAACCGGTTAACGGTATAAGTTAACCGGTTAACACTGAAACAGAATTAAATTTTCTGTCTGTGCAGAATTTGTCTGCAGTGGGGTTCGAACCCAGGACCTCCTTTGAAACTGTACATGCCTTACCACTAGGCTAGAGAGTTCGTTGTTGAATGCTTATGCAATGAATAAATATTAATCTAAATCTTGATTAAGATAGATTAATGAATTAATTGAGTATTATACCTCCGTTTTGGACACGGCCGGATGCGTTAGAAAGATAACGTAAAGGGCTATTATTATTGTTCCATGTTATAAAATGTTATGTGATTTATAAATGCCATGAATTTTATCATGATGAAAATTAAATATTGTTGTTATGTGAAAGGTGAAGTAACATGATTAAAACTCTACAAAGATGAGTGAGGAAACCTAGGAGAATGACATGATTAATAACTTAGAAATATGATCTAGGTTATGGAACATATGTGATATATGTATGAGAATACGGTATTCATTCGTACGACGCTTATGTGAGGTCGTGGACGAATTGTTACCATGATTGAAAATGAGACGCATTGTATGGAACATGCCATGTTATTATTTGTGTATTATGGTGAATGAAGTCACCTGTGATTTATGAATTTGTTATGGTTCGTGGAACCAATGTTTTGTGGAACCGATCATGTATTCAGAATGTGTGTTTTTCTGTGGTGGTACACATCTCTATTGGTATGCTTAGATGAGTAAGCATTGGGATGTGGGACCAATGATTCGAGCCTCAATTGGGTTTGAGCCCCAACCATGGCGGACATGGGGGAAAGGTGGACACCTATGTGGGTTAGAGTCCCATACGGTGAAAGATACCCTAGGTGGGTTAGAGTCCCGTACGGGTGATGGTTCTTAAAAGTGGGTTTAAGTCCCATAGGGGAACCGGATATCCACCGCGAAAGTCGAATCATACGGACATGCGTGAACCAAGCCTTGGCCTAGACGTAGGTCCGGTTGGGGATCGATGTTGCGTGAATCTGAATAATGATCGTGGTTGAGTTATGAGAACTCAGATGCATGTTGCCATACAATTGCGAGATAGTTTCCCCATCGCTCAAGTCTTCGTTCCCTTGTTGACTTGAGTTGGATATGAGTTGAATACCCTGTAGAGCCGAGTGGACCCATAGGATAGGAGAACTCACTGAGATTATTATCTCATCCCATTATTGTTGTTATTTTTCAGGTATTCTTTACAGGTTGAACCTAAGAGAAACTGTTATGGATGTTTCAAGGGTTGTTGTTCATTATGATCTTCCGCTGTGGAGTTGTGTGCAATGAAAATATTGTACATAGTTCTTAGATTTTTATTGTTTAGGCATTATTGTATAACATGTTCCATGGATGTTTTAGTTTGGACATGTATATATTTTGATGCCATTAGGCACTTATGTTGTGACAGTACCAAAATTTAACACTTGTATGATATTATTCTAGATATATATTATACGGGTTGTTACAATTTTCTTCATGCCTACCATTCAATCAAATTTCATGAATTTAGCATCAAGATTTTCATCATTCCCAAAATTCAATCAAATTTCATGGGTTTAACACCATCTTTTTCATCATTCCCAGAATTCAATCAAATTTCATGGGTTTAACATAATCATTTTTATCATTCCCACAATTCAATCAAATTTCATGGGTTTAATAACAACATTTTCATCATGCATACAATTCAATTAAATTTCATGGGTTTAACAACAACATTTTCATCATTCACATAATTCAATCAAATTTCATGGGTCTAACATCAAGATTTTCATCATTCCCACAATTCAATCAAATTTCATGGTTTTAGCAACAACATTTTCATCATTCACACAATTCAATCAAATTTTATGGGTTTAACGACAACATTTTCATCATTCACATAATTCAATCAAACTTCTTGGTTTTAACAACAATATTTTAATTTATTCCCACAATTCAATCAACTTTCATGGGTTTAACATAATCATTTTTATCATTCCAACAATTCGATCAAATTTCAGGGGTTTAACATCAACATTTTCATCATTCGCACAATTCAATCCAATTTCATGGGTTTAACATCAACATTTCATCATTTTCACAATTCAATCAAATTTCATATGTTTAACAACAATTTTTTCATCATTCACACAATTCAATCAAATTTGAAAGGTTTAACAACAATATTTTCATCATTCACACTAATCAATCAAATTTCATGGGTTAAATAACAACATTTTCATCATTCCCACAATTCAATCAAATTTCATGGGTTTAACATCAACATTTTCATCATTCCCACAATTCAATCAAATTTCATGGGTTTAACATCATCATTTTCATCATTCCCACAATTCAATCAAATTTCATGGGTTTAACATCAACATTTTCATCATTCCCACAATTCAATCAAATTTCATGGGTTTAACATAGTCTTTTTCATCATTCCCACAATTCAATCAAATTTCATTGGTTTATCATAATCTTTTTCATCATTCCCACAATTCAATCAAATTTCATGGGTTTAGCATCAACATTTTCAATATTCCCAAAATTCAATCAAATTTCATGGGTTTAGCACCATCTTTTTCATCATTCCCACAATTCAATCAAATTTCATGGGTTTAACATCATCATTTTTATCATTCCCACAATTCAATCAAATTTCATGGGTTTAACAACAACATTTTCATCATGCACACAATTCAATTAAATTTCATGGGTTTAACAACAACATTTTCATCATTCACACAATTCAATCAAATTTCATGGGTTTAACATCAACATTTCCATCATTCCCACAATTCAATCAAATTTCATGGGTTTAGCAACAACATTTTCATCATTCACACAATTCAATCAAATTTTATGGGTTTAACAACAAAATTTTCATCATTCACATAATTCAATCAAATTTCTTGGTTTTAACAAAAATATTTTCATTTATTCCCACAATTCAATCAAATTTCATTGGTTTAACATCATCATTTTTATCATTCCCACAATTCAATCAAATTTCATGGGTTTAACATCAACATTTTCTTCATGCCTACCATTCAATCAAATTTCATGAATTTAGCATCAACATTTTCATCATTCCCAAAATTCAATCAAATTTCATGGGTTTAACATAGTCTTTTTCATCATTCTCACTATTCAATCAAATTTCATTGGTTTAACATAATCTTTTTCATCATTCCCACAATTCAATCAAATTTCACGGGTTTAGCATCAACATTTTCATCATTACCAAAATTCAATCAAATTTCATGGGTTTAGCACCATCTTTTTCATCATTCCCACAATTCAATCAAATTTCATGGGTTTAACATCATCATTTTTGTCATTCCCACAATTCAATCAAATTTCATGGGTTTAACAACAACATTTTCATCATGCACACAATTCAATTAAATTTCATGGATTTAACAACAACATTTTCATCATTCACACAATTCAATCAAATTTCATGGGTTTAACATCAACATTTTCATCATTCCCACAATTCAATCAAATTTCATGGGTTTAGCAACAACATTTTCATCATTCACACAATTCAATCAAATTTTATGGGTTTAACAACAAAATTTTCATCATTCACATAATTCAATCAAATTTCTTGGTTTTAACAAAAATATTTTCATTTATTCCCATAATTCAATCAAATTTCATGGGTTTAACATCATCATTTTTATCATTCCCACAATTCAATCAAATTTCATGGGTTTAACATCAACATTTTCTTCATGCCTACCATTCAATCAAATTTCATGAATTTAGCATCAAGATTTTCATCATTCCCAAAATTCAATCAAATTTCATGGGTTTAACACCATCTTTTTCATCATTCCCAGAATTCAATCAAATTTCATGGGTTTAACATAATCATTTTTATCATTCCCACAATTCAATCAAATTTCATGGGTTTAACAACAACATTTTCATCATGCATACAATTCAATTAAATTTCATGGGTTTAACAACAACATTTTCATCATTCACATAATTCAATCAAATTTCATGGGTCTAACATCAAGATTTTCATCATTCCCACAATTCAATCAAATTTCATGGTTTTAGCAACAACATTTTCATCATTCACACAATTCAATCAAATTTTATGGGTTTAACGACAACATTTTCATCATTCACATAATTCAATCAAACTTCTTGGTTTTAACAACAATATTTTAATTTATTCCCACAATTCAATCAACTTTCATGGGTTTAACATAATCATTTTTATCATTCCAACAATTCGATCAAATTTCAGGGGTTTAACATCAACATTTTCATCATTCGCACAATTCAATCCAATTTCATGGGTTTAACATCAACATTTCATCATTTTCACAATTCAATCAAATTTCATATGTTTAACAACAATTTTTTCATCATTCACACAATTCAATCAAATTTGAAAGGTTTAACAACAATATTTTCATCATTCACACTAATCAATCAAATTTCATGGGTTAAATAACAACATTTTCATCATTCCCACAATTCAATCAAATTTCATGGGTTTAACATCAACATTTTCATCATTCCCACAATTCAATCAAATTTCATGGGTTTAACATCATCATTTTCATTATTCACACAATTCAATCAAATTTCATGGGTTTAACATCATCATTTTTATCATTCCCACAATTCAATCAAATTTCATGGGTTTAACATCAACATTTCCATCATTCCCACAATTCAATCAAATTTCATGGGTTTAGCAACAACATTTTCATCATTCACACAATTCAATCAAATTTTATGGGTTTAACAACAAAATTTTCATCATTCACATAATTCAATCAAATTTCTTGGTTTTAACAAAAATATTTTCATTTATTCCCACAATTCAATCAAATTTCATTGGTTTAACATCATCATTTTTATCATTCCCACAATTCAATCAAATTTCATGGGTTTAACATCAACATTTTCTTCATGCCTACCATTCAATCAAATTTCATGAATTTAGCATCAACATTTTCATCATTCCCAAAATTCAATCAAATTTCATGGGTTTAACATAGTCTTTTTCATCATTCTCACTATTCAATCAAATTTCATTGGTTTAACATAATCTTTTCATCATTCCCACAATTCAATCAAATTTCACGGGTTTAGCATCAACATTTTCATCATTCCCAAAATTCAATCAAATTTCATGGGTTTAGCACCATCTTTTCATCATTCCCACAATTCAATCAAATTTCATGGGTTTAACATCATCATTTTTGTCATTCCCACAATTCAATCAAATTTCATGGGTTTAACAACAACATTTTCATCATGCACACAATTCAATTAAATTTCATGGATTTAACAACAACATTTTCATCATTCACACAATTCAATCAAATTTCATGGGTTTAACATCAACATTTTCATCATTCCCACAATTCAATCAAATTTCATGGGTTTAGCAACAACATTTTCATCATTCACACAATTCAATCAAATTTTATGGGTTTAACAACAAAATTTTCATCATTCACATAATTCAATCAAATTTCTTGGTTTTAACAAAAATATTTTCATTTATTCCCATAATTCAATCAAATTTCATGGGTTAACATCATCATTTTTATCATTCCCACAATTCAATCAAATTTCATGGGTTTAACATCAACATTTTCTTCATGCCTACCATTCAATCAAATTTCATGAATTTAGCATCAAGATTTTCATCATTCCCAAAATTCAATCAAATTTCATGGGTTTAACACCATCTTTTCATCATTCCCAGAATTCAATCAAATTTCATGGGTTTAACATAATCATTTTTATCATTCCCACAATTCAATCAAATTTCATGGGTTTAACAACAACATTTTCATCATGCATACAATTCAATTAAATTTCATGGGTTTAACAACAACATTTTCATCATTCACATAATTCAATCAAATTTCATGGGTCTAACATCAAGATTTTCATCATTCCCACAATTCAATCAAATTTCATGGTTTTAGCAACAACATTTTCATCATTCACACAATTCAATCAAATTTTATGGGTTTAACGACAACATTTCATCATTCACATAATTCAATCAAACTTCTTGGTTTTAACAACAATATTTTAATCATTCCCACAATTCAATCAACTTTCATGGGTTTAACATAATCATTTTTATCATTCCAACAATTCGATCAAATTTCAGGGGTTTAACATCAACATTTTCATCATTCGCACAATTCAATCCAATTTCATGGGTTTAACATCAACATTTCATCATTTTCACAATTCAATCAAATTTCATATGTTTAACAACAATTTTTTCATCATTCACACAATTCAATCAAATTTGAAAGGTTTAACAACAATATTTTCATCATTCACACTAATCAATCAAATTTCATGGGTTAAATAACAACATTTTCATCATTCCCACAATTCAATCAAATTTCATGGGTTTAACATCAACATTTTCATCATTCCCACAATTCAATCAAATTTCATGGGTTTAACATCATCATTTTCATCATTCCCACAATTCAATCAAATTTCATGGGTTTAACATCAACATTTTCATCATTCCCACAATTCAATCAAATTTCATGGGTTTAACATAGTCTTTTTCATCATTCCCACAATTCAATCAAATTTCATTGGTTATCATAATCTTTTTCATCATTCCCACAATTCAATCAAATTTCATGGGTTTAGCATCAACATTTTCAATATTCCCAAAATTCAATCAAATTTCATGGGTTTAGCACCATCTTTTTCATCATTCCCAAAATTCAATCAAATTTCATGGGTTTAACATCATCATTTTTATCATTCCCACAATTCAATCAAATTTCATGGGTTTAACAACAACATTTTCATCATGCACACAATTCAATTAAATTTCATGGGTTTAACAACAACATTTTCATCATTCACACAATTCAATCAAATTTCATGGGTTTAACATCAACATTTCCATCATTCCCACAATTCAATCAAATTTCATGGGTTTAGCAACAACATTTTCATCATTCACACAATTCAATCAAATTTTATGGGTTTAACAAAATAAATTTCATCATTCACATAATTCAATCTAATTTCTTGGTTTTAACAAAAATATTTCATTTATTCCCACAATTCAATCAAATTTCATTGGTTTAACATCATCATTTTTATCATTCCCACAATTCAATCAAATTTCATGGGTTTAACATCAACATTTCTTCATGCCTACCATTCAATCAAATTTCATGAATTTAGCATCAACATTTTCATCATTCCAAAATTCAATCAAATTTCATGGGTTTAACATAGTCTTTTTCATCATTCTCACTATTCAATCAAATTCATTGGTTTAACATAATCTTTTTCATCATTCCCACAATTCAATCAAATTTCACGGGTTTAGCATCAACATTTCATCATTCCCAAAATTCAATCAAATTTCATGGGTTTAGCACCATCTTTTTCATCATTCCCACAATTCAATCAAATTTCATGGGTTTAACATCATCATTTTTGTCATTCCCACAATTCAATCAAATTTCATGGGTTTAACAACAACATTTTCATCATGCACACAATTCAATTAAATTTCATGGATTTAACAACAACATTTTCATCATTCACACAATTCAATCAAATTTCATGGGTTTAACATCAACATTTTCATCATTCCCACAATTCAATCAAATTTCATGGTTTAGCAACAACATTTTCATCATTCACACAATTCAATCAAATTTTTATGGGTTTAACAACAAATTTCATCATTCACATAATTCAATCAAATTTCTTGGTTTTAACAAAATATTTTCATTTATTCCATAATTCAATCAAATTTCATGGGTTTAACATCATCATTTTATCATTCCCACAATTCAATCAAATTTCATGGGTTTAACATCAACATTTCTTCATGCCTACCATTCAATCAAATTTCATGAATTTAGCATCAAGATTTTCATCATTCCCAAAATTCAATCAAATTTCATGGGTTAACACCATCTTTTCATCATTCCCAGAATTCAATCAAATTTCATGGGGTTAACATAATCATTTTTATCATTCCCACAATTCAATCAAATTTCATGGGTTTAACAACAACATTTCATCATGCATACAATTCAATAAATTTCATGGGTTTAACAACAACATTTCATCATTCACAAATTCAATCAAATTTCATGGGTCTAACATCAAGATTTTCATCATTCCAACAATTCAATCAAATTTCATGGGTTTAGCAACAACATTTTCATCATTCACACAATTCAATCAAATTTTAGGGTTAACGACAACATTTTCATCATTCACATAATTCAATCAAACTTCTTGGTTTTAACAACAATATTTTAATTTATTCCCACAATTCAATCAACTTTCATGGGTTTAACATAATCATTTTTATCATTCAACAATTCGATCAAATTCAGGGGTTTAACATCAACATTTTCATCATTCGCACAATTCAATCCAATTTCATGGGTTTAACATCAACATTTTCATCATTTTCACAATTCAATCAAATTTCATAGTTAACAACAATTTTTTCATCATTCACACAATTCAATCAAATTTGAAAGGTTAACAACAATATTTCATCATTCACACTAATCAATCAAATTTCATGGGTTAAATAACAACATTTTCATCATTCCCACAATTCAATCAAATTTCATGGGTTTAACATCAACATTTTCATCATTCCCACAATTCAATCAAATTTCATGGGTTTAACATCATCATTTTCATCATTCCCACAATTCAATCAAATTTCATCGGTTTAACATCAACATTTTCATCATTCCCACAATTCAATCAATTTCATGGTTTTAACAATAACATTTTCATTCCCACAATTCACACTGTTCAATTAAATATCATGGGTTTAAAATCAAGATTTACATCATCCCCACAATTAAATCATATTTCATGGGTTTAACAACAACCTTTTCATCAATCACACAATTCAATCAAATTTTATGGGTTTAATAACTATTTTTTTATCATTCACATAATTCAATCAAATTTCAGGGTTTTAACAACAGTATTTTCAATCAAATTTTATGGGTTTAATAATAATATTTTCATTTTTCACACAATTCACTCAAATTTCATGGGTTTAACATCAACATTTTCATCATTCCCACAATTCAATCAAATTTCAATGTATTAACAACAACATTTTCATTATTCACACAATCCAATCAAATTTCATGAGTTTAACATCATCATTTTTATCATTCCCACAATTCAATCAAATTTCTTGGGTTTAACATCAACATTTTCATCATGCCTACCACTCAATCAAATTTCATGGGTTTATCATCAACATTTTCATCATTCCCACAATTCAATCAAATTTCATGGGTTTAACATCATCTTTTTCATCATTCCCACAATTCAATCAAATTTCATGGGTTTAACATCATCATTTTTATCATTCCCACAATTCAATCAAATTTCTTGGGTTTAACATCAACATTTTTATCATGCCTACCATTCAATCAAATTTCATGGGTTTAGCATCAACATTTTAATCATTCCCGAAATTCAATCAAATTTCATGGGTTTAACACCATCTTTTTCAACATTCCCACAATTCAATCAAATTTCATGGGTTTAACAACAACATTTTCATCATGCACACAATTCAATTAAATTTCATAGGTTTAACAACAACATTTTCATCATTCACACAATTCAATCAAATTTCATGGATTTAACATCAACATTTTCATCATTCACACAATTCAATCAAATTTCATGGCTTTAACAACATCATTTTCATCATTCACATAATTCAATCAAATTTTATGGGTGTAACGACAAAATTTTCATCATTCACATAATTCAATCAAATTTCTTGGTTTTAACAACAATATTTTCATTTATTCCCACAATTCAATCAACTTTCATGGATTTAGCATCATCATTTTTATCATTCCAACAAATCGATCAAAACTCAGGGGTTTAACATCAACATTTTCCTCATTCGCACAATTCAATCAAATTTCATGGGTTTAACATCAACATTTCGTCATTTTCACAATTCAATCAAATTTCTTATGTTTAACAACAACATTTTCATCATTCACACAATTCAATCAAATTTGAAAGGTTTAACAACAATATTTTCATCATTCACACAATTCAATCAAATTTCATGGGTTTAATAACAACATTTTCATCATTCCCACAATTCAATCAAATTTCATGGGTTTAACATCATCATTTTCATCATTCCCACAATTCAATCAAATTTCATGGGTTTAACATCAACATTTTCATCATTCCCACAATTCAATCAATTTCATGGTTTTAAAAATAACATTTTCATGATTCACACTGTTCAATCAAATATCATGGGTTTAAAATCAAGATTTACATCATCCCCACAATTAAATAATATTTCATGGTTTTAACAACAACCTTTTCATCATTCACACAATTCAATCAAATTTTATGGGTTTAACAACTATTTTTTTATCATTCACATAATTCAATCAAATTTCATGGTTTTAACAACAGTATTTTCATTTATTCCCATAATTCAATCAAATTTCATGGGTTTAACCTCATATTTACATCATTCCCACTATTCAATCAAATCTTATGGGTTAATAATAATATTTTCATTATTCACACAATTCACTCAAATTTCATGGGTTTAACATCAACATTTTCATCATTCCCACAATTCAATAAAATTTCAATGTATTAACAACAACATTTTCATTATTCACACAATTCAATCAAATTTCATGAGTTTAACATCCACATTTCATCATTTCCACAATTCAATCAAATTTCATAAGTTTAACAACAATGTTTTCATCATTCACACAGACCAATAAAATTTCCTAGGTTTACCAACAACATTTTCATCATTCCCACAATTCAATCAAATTTCATGGGTTTAACATCATCATTTTCATCATTCCCACAATCCAATAAAATTTCATGAGTTTAACATCATCATTTTTATCATTCCCACAATTCAATCAAATTTCTTGGGTTTAACATCAACATTTTCATCATTCCCACAATTCAATCAAATTTCATGGGTTTAACATAGTCTTTTTCATCATTCCCACAATTCAATCAAATTTCATGGGTTTAACATCATCTTTTTCATCATTCCCACAATTCAATCAAATTTCATGGGTTTAACATCATCATTTTTATCATTCCCACAATTCAATCAAATTTCATGGGTTTAACACAAACATTTTCTTAATGCCTACCATTCAATCAAATTTCATGGGTTTAGCATCAACATTTTCATCATTCCCAAAATTCAATCAAATTTCATGGGTTTAACACCATCTTTTTCATCATTCCTACAATTCAATAAAATTTAATGGGTTTAACATCATCATTTTTATCATTCCCACAATTCAATCAAATTTCATGGGTTTAACAACAATATTTTCATCATGCACACAATTCAATTAAATTTCATGGGTTTAACAACAACATTTTCATCATTCACACAATTAAATCAAATTTCATGGGTTTAACATCAAGATTTTCATCATTCCCACAATTCAATCAAATTTCATGGCTTTAGCAACAACATTTTCATCGTTCACACAATTCAATCAAATTTTATGGGTTTAACGACAAAATTTTCATCATTCACATAATTCAATCAAATTTCTTGGTTTTAACAACAATATTTTCATTTATTCCCACAATTCAATCAACTTTCATGGGTTTAACATCATCATTTTTATCATTCCAACAATTCGATCAAATTTCAGGGGTTTAACATCAACATTTTCATCATTCGCACAATTCAATCCAATTTCATGGGTTTAACATCAACATTTCATCATTTTCACAATTCAATCAAATTTCATATGTTTAACAACAACGTTTTCATCATTCACACAATTCAATCAAATTTGAAAGGTTTAACAACAATATTTTCATCATTCACACAATTCAATCAAATTTCATGGGTTTAATAACAACATTTTCATCATTCCCACAATTCAATCAAATTTCATGGGTTTAACATCATCATTTTCATCATTCCCACAATTCAATCAAACTTCATGGGTTTAACATCAACATTTTCATCATTCCCACAATTCAATCAATTTCATGGTTT
>NW_026113207.1:0-35169 GCF_024323335.1 Lathyrus oleraceus | reverse complement strand
GTGTGTGTGTGTGTGCGCGTGATGTATGTGTAATGTGTGTGTTTGTGATATACGTGTGTGTGATGTGTGTGTGTGATGTGTGTGTGTGATGTGTCTGTGTGATTGTGTGTGTTTGTATGTGTGTGTGTGTTTTTGAGTGTGATTTGTATGTGTGTGTGTGTGTGTGTGTGTGATGTGTATGTGTGTGTGTGTGTGTGATGTGTATGTATGTGTGTGTGATGTGTGTGTGTGTGTCTGTGATGCGTGTGTCAGGTGTGTGATGTGTGTGTGTGTGTGATGTGTATGTGTGTGTGTGTGTGATGTGTGTTTGATGTGTGTGATGTGTGTGTGAGTGTGTCTTATGTGTGTGATATGTCTGTGTGTGTGATGCGTGTGTGATGTGTGTGTGATGTGTTTGGGTGCGTGTCTCTTTGTGTGTGTGTGATGTGTGTGTGTGTGTCTGTGTGTGATGTGTGTGTATGATGTGTGTGTGATGTGTCTGTATTGTGTGTGTTGTGTTTGATGTTGTGTGGATGTGTGTGTGTGTGTGATGTGTGTATTTGTGTGTGATGTGTGTGTGTGTGATATGTGTGTGTGTGTGTGATATGATATATGTGTGTGTGTGCGTGTGTGTGTGATATATGTGTGATGTGTGTGTGATATGTGTGTGTGTTATGTGTAAGATATTCGTGTGTGATATGTGTGTGTGATGTGTGTGTGTGTGTGTGCGTGATGTGTGTGTGATATGTGTGTTTGTGATATGTGTGTGTATGATGTGTGTGTGTGTGATATGTGTGTGTGATGTGTGTGTGATGTATGTGATGTGTGTGTGATATGTGTGATGTGTGTATATATGTGTGATGTGTGTGTGTGTGCGTGTGTATGTGTGTGTGTGTGTGTGAGTGATGTGTATGTGATGCGTATGTGTATGTGATGTGTGTGTGTGTATGTGGGTGATGTGCGTGTGATGTGTGTTTGTGTGTATGTGTGTGTGTGTGTGTTTGTGTGTGTGTGTGTGTGTGATATTTGTGTGATATGTGTGTGTTTGATATATGTGTGATGTATTTGTGTGTGTGTCTCATTGTGTGTGATCTGTGTCTGTGTCTCTGTGTGTGTGATGTGTCTGTGTGATTGTGTGTGTTTGTATGTGTGTGTGTGTTTTTGAGTGTGATTTGTATGTGTGTGTGTGTGTCTGTGTGTGTGATGTGTATGTGTGTGTGTGTGTGTTTGTGTGTGTGTGTGGATGTGTGTGTGTGTGTGTCTGCGTGTGTGTGTGTGTGTGATGTGTGTGTGTGTGTGTGTGTGATGCGTGTGTCAGGTGTGTGATATGTGTGTGTGTGTGTGATATGTGTTTGATGTGTGTGATGTGTGATTTGTCTGTGTGATATGATATATGTGTGTGTGTGTGTGATGTGTGTGTGTGTGATATATGTGTGTGTGATGTGTGATGTGTGATGTGTGTGTGTATGTATGTGTTTGTGTGTTGTGGGTGTGATGTGTGTGTGTGTGTGTGTGATGTGTGTGTGTGATGTGATGCGTGCCTCTGTCTCTGTGTGTGTCATGTGTGTGTTTGTGGCTGTATGTGTGTGTAATTTGTGTATGATGTGATCTGTGTGTATGTAATGTGTATGATATGATACGTGTCTCTGTCTCTGTGTGTGTCATGTGTGTGTGCGTATATGTGTGTGTGTGTGTGATGTGATGTTTGTGTGATTTTTGTGTATATGTGTGTGTGTGATTTATGTGTGTGTGTGTGTAATGTGTGTGTGTGTGTGATGTGAGTGATATGTGATGTGTGTGTGTGTGTGATATGTGTGATGTGTGTGTGATATGTGTGTGTGTTATGTGTATGATATACGTGTGTGATATGTGTGTGTGATGTGTGTGTGTGATGTGTGTGTGTGTGTGTGTGTGTGTGTGTGTGTGTGTAATGTGTGTGTTTGTGATATGTGTGTGTGTGATGTGTGTGTGTGTGTGTGATATGTGTGTGTGATGTGTGTGTGATGTATGTGATGTGTGTGTGATATGTGTGATGTGTGTATATATGTGTGTGATGTGTGTGTGTGTGTGTGTGTGTGTGTGTGTGTGTGTTGTGTGTGTGTGTGTGTGTGTGTGTGAGTGATGTGTATGTGATGCGTATGTGTATGTGATGTGTGTGTGTGTATGTGGGTGATGTGTGTGTGATGTGTGTTTGTGTGTACGTGTGTGTGTGTGTTTGTGTGTGTGTGTGATATTTGTGTGATATGTGTGTGTTTGATATATGTGTGATGTTTGTGTGATGTATTTGTGTGTGTGTCTCATCGTGTGTGATCTGTGTCTGTGTCTCTGTGTGTGTGTCTCATTGTGTGTGATCTGTGTCTGTGTCTCTGTGTGTGTGTCTCATTGTGTGTGATCTGTGTCTGTGTCTCTGTGTGTGTGATATGTCTGTGTGATTGTGTGTGTTTGTATGTGTGTGTGTGTGTTTTTGAGTGTGATTTGTATGTGTGTGTGTGTGTGTCTGTGTGTGTGATGTGTATGTGTGTGTGTGTGTTGTGTGTGTGTGTGTGTGATGTGTGTGTGTGTCTGTGCGTGTGTGTGTGTGTGTGATGCGTGTGTCAGGTGTGTGATGTGTGTGTGATGTGTGTTTGATGTGTGTGATGTGTGTGTGAGTGTGTCTTATGTGTGTGATATGTCTGTGTGTGTGATGCGTGTGTGATGTGTGTGTGATGTGTGTGTGATGTGTGTGTGTGTGTGATATGTGTGATGTGTATGTGTGATGTATGTGTGTGTGTGTGTGTGTGTGTGTCTGTGCGTCTGATGTGTGTGTGATGTGTTTGGGTGCGTGTCTCTTTGTGTGTGTGTGATGTGTGTGTGTCTGTGTGTGATGTGTGTGTATAATGTGTGTGTGATGTGTCTGTATTGTGTGTGTTTGTGTTTGATGTGTGTGTGATGTGTGTGTGTGTGTATGATGTGTGTATTTGTGTGTGATGTGTGTGTGTGTGTGTGATATGTGTGTGTGTGTGTGTGTGTGATATGTGTGTGTGTGTGTGATGAGTAAGTGTGTGTCTCTGTGTGTGTGATGTGTATGTGTGTGTCTCTGTGTGTGTGATGAGTATGTGTGTGATGTGTATGTGTGTGTCATGTGTGTGTTTGTGTCGGTATGTGTGTGTAATTTGTGTATGATGTGATCTGTGTGTATGTAATGTGTATGATATGATACGTGTCTCTGTCTCTGTGTGTGTCATGTGTGTGTGCGTCTCTGTGTGTGTGTGTGTGTGATGTGATGTTTGTGTGATTTTTGTGTATATGTGTGTGTGTGATTTATGTGTGTGTGTGTGTGATGTGAGTGATATGTGATGTGTGTGTGTGTGTGATATATGTGTGATGTGTGTGTGATATGTGTGTGTGTTATGTGTATGATATACGTGTGTGATATGTGTGTGTGATGTGTGTGTGTGATGTGTGTGTGTGTGTGTGTGTGATGTGTGTGTGTAATGTGTGTGTTTGTGATATGTGTGTGTGTGATGTGTGTGTGTGTGATATGTGTGTGTGATGTGTGTGTGATGTGTGTGTGATATGTGTATATATGTGTGTGATGTGTGTGTGTGTGTGAGTGATGTGTATGTGATGCGTATGTGTATGTGATGTGTGTGTGTGTGTGTATGTGGGTGATGTGTGAGTGATGTGTGTTTGTGTGTATGTGTTTGTGTGTGTTTGTGTGTGTGTGTGTGTGTGGTATTTGTGTGATATGTGTGTGTTTGATATATGTGTGCTGTTTGTGTGATGTATTTGTGTGTGTGTCTCATTGTGTGTGATCTGTGTCTGTGTCTCTGTGTGTGTGTCTCATTTTGTGTGATCTGTGTCTGTGTCTCTGTGTGTATGTCTCATTGTGTGTGATCTGTGTCTGTGTCTCTGTGTGTGTGATGTGTCTGTGTGATTGTGTGTGTTTGTATGTGTGTGTGTGTTTTTGAGTGTGATTTGTATGTGTGTGTGTGTGTGTCTGTGTGTGTGATGTGTATGTTTGTGTGTGTGTGTTTGTGTGTGTGTGTGATGTGTGTGTGTCTGTGCGTGTGTGTGTGTGTGATGTGTGTGTGTGTGATGCGTGTGTCAGGTGTGTGATGTGTGTGTGATGTGTGTTTGATGTGTGTGATGTGTGTGTGAGTGTGTCTTATGTGTGTGATATGTCTGTGTGTGTGATGCGTGTGTGATGTGTGTGTGATGTGTGTGTGTGTGTGATATGTGTGATGTGTATGTGTGATGTATGTTTGTGTGTGTGTGTGTGTGTGTGTGTGTCTGTGCGTCTGATGTGTGTGTGATGTGTTTGGGTGTGTGTCTCTTTGTGTGTGTGTGATGTGTGTGTGTGTGATGTGGGTGTATGATGTGTGTGTGATGTGTCTATATTGTGTGTGTGTGTTTGTGTGTGTGTGTGTGTGTGTGTGTGTATGATGTGTGTATTTGTGTGTGATGTGTGTGTGTGTGTGATATGTGTGTGTGTGTGTGTGTGTGTGATATGTGTGTGTGTGTGATGAGTAAGTGTGTGTCTCTGTGTGTGTGATGTGTATGTGTGTGTCTCTGTGTGTGTGATGAGTATGTGTGTGATGTGTATGTGTGTGTCATGTGTGTGTTTGTGTCGGTATGTGTGTGTAATTTGTGTATGATGTGATCTGTGTGTATGTAATGTGTATGATATGATACGTGTCTCTGTCTCTGTGTGTGTCATGTGTGTGTGCGTCTCTGTGTGTGTGTGTGTGTGATGTGATGTTTGTGTGATTTTTGTGTATATGTGTGTGTGTGATTTATGTGTGTGTGTGTGTGATGTGAGTGATATGTGATATGTGTGTGTGTGATATATGTGTGATGTGTGTGTGATATGTGTGTGTGTTATGTGTATGATATACGTGTGTGATATGTGTGTGTGATGTGTGTGTGTGTGTGTGCGTGATGTGTGTGTAATGTGTGTGTTTGTGATATGTGTATGTGTGATGTGTGTGTGTGTGATATGTGTGCACTACGCCAAATAAGGGAAAAGAGGGCGCTTATTTTGGCCTATAACAGCGCTTTTAAGCGCTCTCTAATCTGGCGCTGGCATAGGTAAAGACAGCGCTTTGTTCTCCTGGAGAAAGCGCTGTCTAAAGTGGCCACATTATAGTGCGCTTTAAGAAAAAAGCGCCCTCTGGAGTGGTCCATAGAGGGACACCTTAGAGGGCGCTTTCTGGTAAAAGCGCCCTCTAAAGTTGTCAGTGTAAAGTGTTTAGAGGGCGCTTTCAGGAAAAAGCGCCCTCTAAAGTTATCAATGTAAAGTGTTTAGAGGGCGCTTTCAGGAAAAAGCGCCCTCTAAAGTTATCAATGTAAAGTGTTTAGAGGGCGCTTTCAGGAAAAAGCGCCCTCTAAAGTTGTCATTGTAAAGTGTTTAGAGGGCGCTTTCTGGACAAAGCGCTCTCTAATGTGTTAGTTATTTTAAAAAAAATTGTTTGAAAAACAGTGGATATATATTTATTTGGTAACCTGTTCGCATGCTGCAAAAGTGTAAAATTCATATTGATTTCATCCTTTAATCCAATGTTATACACCATTAATCCATTGATATATACAACATGAATCCATTTATATACAACATTAATCCTCCATATATACAACATTAATATATGATTCTTTGATCAACAATATACAACAACATATTCTCAAAGTACTACAATTAAGAGAATAAAACATAGCAACCAACACCCAGTGACCACTGTATCCAAAAGCTGTCTAGTAGTTCTAACCAATACTAAACAAAAACGCCCATCCACCCATGGTGGCAAACATGTTCTGTATATCCAAAAGCTGTCTAGTAGTTCTATCGCACATCCATACAAAATAAGGCTCAACCAAAACAACAGATGGCAGCATAAGTAGTCCCCTACAAAAAGAACACGTCCAAATGCAAATAACACAGAACTGTCAAAAGGCGATTGAGCAACAAATAGTAAACAATGGCATAAAGTTAAATGACATAGCTAATATTACCTGAATTCCTGCATGGCTGTTAAGGTAAAAATCAAATTCCCTAGGGTGACAAATGCCGGTGTCTACCACGGTTCCTTTGACAATTTAGAACAACAAAATCAGCAAAAAGTGATAAATTCAAATGATAATATATACCAGCTGCATTGAGAAATATATTGAAAAAACCTGGCATAATTTTTCCACTTCTATCGGTCTCTTTGGGGTTGACAGGAAAGAGACGGGTGTGATGTCTCTTTTGGACCACTACAAAAGTAACTTTAAGTAGATACCCATCCTCTATTGAGACACAAGCCTGTATCTTCGACCATATTTTTTCTTTGCCAACCTTCAAGTCCGGACTTCTCCAATTATCACATGTAATCGGAATATGTTGTCGAACAAGGAAACCAATGTCGTAGAGGGATACTTTCAAATATCCAGCATCATCATCTAAACAAATATCAATTGATACTTTCGAGCATCCCTTGCCCCTTGCACAAATGATTGACTTCATAATAGCCATTTTACCTGTAAAAAAGAAAACAATTAAAATCAGATGACAAATGTAAAAACAATTAAAATCATAAAAGTCATTTTACCTGTAATAAAGAAAACAATTAAAATCATTTGACCTGTACCTTTTTCACTAAGTTCTCTTTCTTTTCTTGGTTGGAATATGTTCTACATGTCTCTTAACAACACGGACGGTTGGATTGATCCAAATACCCTCATTATGATCATTTCTAATATATGAAACATTTGATATATTATTCTCATCTTGATCATTTCTGGTAAACGATTCAATCTCAACATCAATATCATCACCTTGATCTCCAGTGTTTTCATCAATTACTTTGTTGGAAAAAAGAACTATAGACCATTTCGTACTTTTCGGATCATTGACATAGAACACTTGTCTAGCTTGAGAGGCTAGAATAAAAGACTCATCTTTGTATCCCACCCTATTAAGATCCACTTGCAAAAATCCTGACTTATCCATTCGAATGCCGTTATTATTTTCAACCCACTTGCAACCAAATATAGGAATCTGAAACTTCTCATAATCAAACACCCAAATGCGCTCGATAACACCAAAATACGACAGATTTGCAAATTTGGGGTTTAAGTCCTTCACACTTGATATGTGCATTGCTTCAGCTACCACGGTGACACCACTATTCTGCATAGTACTTTTATCATCTTGTTCTTTGGTATAAAATGTGTATCCATTAATCGCGTATGCGCTATAAGAAAAGACATGGAAACTTGGACCATATGCTAAGCATCTCAACCTTTCTGTTATTGAAGCGGGATCTGAATAATACTTTGAATAAATATGATCCTTAAACCAAGGTATAAAACATCGATTGTGCTCTCGTACTATCCAATTTTCATTTCTATTGGGATTTAAACCTCGGAGAACATCCTTGTGAATTTCAACATACGGCTCAACCTCATTCTCATTGTGCAGAACATACAAATGCACTTGATCCCGTTCGACCCTTGATACTGCCACGATTTTATTTCCAATTAGATTTTTTCCTTCTTTCTTTTCGACAAGCTGAGACTTGGGGAGTCCGATTGACTGAACATTAGACAAATATTCAGTACAAAACTCAATCGCTTCTTCAACAATGTATCTTTCAACCATACAACCTTCTGGTCGACTTCGGTTCTTCACGTACCCTTTTAATATTTTCATATAACGTTCAACAGGGTACATCCATCTCATATAAGCTGGTCCACACAATTGTGTCTCTTTCACAAGATGAACAACTAGATGTACCATTATGTCAAAAAATGATGGAGGAAAAAACATTTCAAGCTCACACAAAGTAATAACGATTTCTTTTTGCAACATTGGTAAGATCGCAGGATTGATCACCTTACTGCAAATTGACTTGAAGAAAGAACACAACTTAGTTATAGAGCTTCTTACTTTTTCTGGAAGAATAGAACGTATACCTATTGGGAGAAAATGTTCCATTATAACATGGCAATCATGGGTCTTTAAACTCTTTAACTTGAGGTCTTTCATAGACACAAGTCTTCTAATATCTGAAGAGTACACTTCTGGAACTTTAACTTCACTTAGAAACTTACACAATGTTTTTTTCTCCTTTCTAGATAGAGTATAAGCAGCAGGCGGTAGATATGTTCGTTTTCCTTTCTTCAAGGGTCCTAATTCAGTTCTTATTCCCATCGCTATCAAGTCCTTTCTTGCCTTAAGGCCATCCTTAGACTTTCCTTGTATATTGAGTAACGTGCCAATAACACTTTCAAATACATTTTTTTCAATATGCATAACATCAAGAAAATGTCTCACATACAAGGACTTCCAATACGGCAATTCAAAAAAAACTGACCTCTTCTTCCACCCACTTTTGACAAGTGTGTGGGCAAAAGGCTTGCCAAACTGAGTATCCAAATCTTTCACCTTTTCAAAAATTTGATCACCCGTCAATATAGGTGGAGCTCTGCCTTGTTCTGTCTCTCCATTGAACCCCTTTCTCCATCCACGGTAGTGATGATTTGAATTTAAGAATCTCCGATGACCGAGAAAGACATTCTTCTGACCAAACTCCAAGCGCTTCCAATCTGTTTTATCTTCACAAATAGGACACGCACATTGACCTTTTATGCTATACCCTGATAGATTTTCGTATGCAGGAAAATCATTAATTGTGCCAAACAACATCGCCCTCAAGTTGAAACTTTCTTTCCTATATCCATCATAAACCTCCACACCGGTCTCCCACAAAATCTTTAAATCTTCGATTAAGGGCTTCAAGTACACGTCAATGTCATTCCCTGGTTGTTTAGGTCCAGAAATCAACATAGACAACATCATGTACTTACGCTTCATACATAGCCATGGAGGTAGGTTATAAATCATAATAATCACAGGCCATGTACTGTGTGAGATACTCTGGATACCGTGTGGGTTCATTCCATCAGTAGATAATGCCAAGCGAAGGTTTCTTGATTCTTCTCCAAATTCAGGATAATCATTATCAATTTTCAACCACTGTGGTGAATCTGCCGGATGTCGATACCTTCCATCTATAATTCTTTCATCTGCATGCCAGGTCAAATGTCTTGAATCGGTTTCACTACGAAACATGCGTCTAAATCTCGGAATAACAGGAAAATACCACAAGACCTTTGCTGGAGACAACTTGTTCTTATATCGCGAGACACCGCATTTAGGACACTCATTTAACGATGCATACTCATTTCGAAACAAAACGCAATCGTTTGGACATGCATGTATCTTATCATAGCTCATGCCAATAGAGCACAACATCTTTTTGGTCTCATATGTTCGATTGGGAAGAACATTATCCTCAGGAAGCATATCTTTCAAAAGGGCTAATAACTCTGTGAAACTTTTATCCGACCACCCATTGCCCGCCTTTAAGTTGTACAACTTTAATACCGCAGAAAATCTTGTGAATTTAATGCAACCATCATACAAAGGTTTCTCTGCATCACTTACCAACCTCTCAAACATTTCGGGACAATCCTTAAGATCTCCTTCAAGTGCTTCTGCAATCTCTTCAACTCGATCACAATCGTATGTATCTGCGCCACTATAGTTTGAGGCATAGGTCGTACTATCCCCCGGTTCAACATTTTCGTTACTTTTGTCACCATGCAAATTCCAACATGTATAACTTCGATCAATTCCATGCCTCATTAGATGCGATGTCAACTGAACTGCGTCAACCCGTTTCCCATAACAACAACCCAAGCAAGGACATATCATTCTACTGGGGTCTTCGGCGTTCGCAACGGCAAACTTAACGAATTCTAATACCCCATTCTCGTACTCTCTCGACAATCGATTGGAAGACATCCATGTATTATCCATTACTAATTAGAATAAACAAAAAACAATTTCAGAAGAGTTCAAACACATTCGGACCTAGGTTTCTAATGATATTGGTGTTGACACAAAATCAGATATTCATAGGGCTTGAAATTGCCTAATAAACCCAAACAAACGTAGGGCTTGAAATTTAACGCATGCGCTATCAAATCTAAAATGACTATGAATATTGAAACTTTACAGGTTGAAACAAACGTAGCATAGACAACGCATAGACAACAATAACAAAAAACTGAAATGGGGCAAAGCTAAAACAAAGCAAGAAATAGGGCAAAGCTAAAACGAAACAAACGTACCTTTGGTGCCAGAAGGAGGAAACGTCGTAGATCTAACAGAGGTGGAAGGAGAACGCCTTAGAACCCTAACGTGAAAAAGAACGAAAATAACAGAGAGTGAAATAACAAAACGCGCAGTATGTTATAATTTTAATGTTTACTAAACGGGACCTTAGAGGGCGCTTGTGGAAAAAAAGCGCCCTCTAAGGTGCGCTGTCTATTGCTCCTTATTTTTTCGCTTCACTTTAGACAGCGCTTTTGTAATAAAGCGCCCTCTAAAGTGCGTTGTTGTACATGGACTTAGAGAGCACTTCCTTAGAAGCGCCCTCTAAGGGTATCCTTAGAGGGCGCTTGCATAAACGCGCCCTCTATTGTTGTCCCTCCATTTCCTCATTATTTTTTCGCTTCACTTTAGAGGGCGCTTTGTTACACAAGCGCTCTCTAAAGTGCGCTGTTGTACATGGACTTAGAGAGCGCTTTTTTAAAAGCGCCCTCTAAGGGTATCCTTAGAGGGCGCTTTCATAAACGCGCCCTCTATTGTTGTCCCTCCATTTCCTCATTATTTTTTCGCTTCACTTTAGAGGGCGCTTTGTTACACAAGCGCTCTCTAAAGTGCGCTGTTGTACATGGACTTAGAGAGCGCTTTTTTAAAAGCGCCCTCTAAGGGTACCCTTAGAGGGCGCTTTCATAAACGCGCCCTCTATTGGTGTCCCTCCATTTCCTCATTATTTTTTTGCTTCACTTTAGAGGGCGCTTTGTTTCAATAGCGCCCTCTAAAGTGCGCTGTCTATTCCTCCTTATTTTTCTCTTCACTTTAGAGTGCGCTTCTTTAAGAAAGCGCCCTCTAAGGTGCGCTGTCTATTCTAGTTTTTGGCGTAGTGGTGTGTGATGTGTGTGTGATGTGTGTGTGATATGTGTATATATGTGTGTGATGTGTGTGTGTGTGTGAGTGATGTGTATGTGATGCGTATGTGTATGTGATGTGTGTGTGTGTGTGTATGTGGGTGATGTGTGTGTGATGTGTGTTTGTGTGTATGTGTTTGTGTGTGTTTGTGTGTGTGTGTGTGTGTGGTATTTGTGTGATATGTGTGTGTTTGATATATGTGTGCTGTTTGTGTGATGTATTTGTGTGTGTGTGTCTCATTGTGTGTGATCTGTGTCTGTGTCTCTGTGTGTGTGTCTCATTGTGTGTGATCTGTGTCTGTGTCTCTGTGTGTGTGTCTCATTGTGTGTGATCTGTGTCTGTGTCTCTGTGTGTGTGATGTGTCTGTGTGATTGTGTGTGTTTGTATGTGTGTGTGTGTTTTTGAGTGTGATTTGTATGTGTGTGTGTGTGTCTGTGTGTGTGATGTGTATGTGTGTGTGTGTGTGTGTTTGTGTGTGTGTGTGACGTGTGTGTGTCTGTGCGTGTGTGTGTGTGTGTGATGTGTGTGTGTGATGCGTGTGTCAGGTGTGTGATGTGTGTGTGATGTGTGTTTGATGTGTGTGATGTGTGTGTGAGTGTGTCTTATGTGTGTGATATGTCTGTGTGTGTGATGCGTGTGTGATGTGTGTGTGATGTGTGTGTGTGTGTGATATGTGTGATGTGTATGTGTGATGTATATGTGTGTGTGTGTGTGTGTGTCTGTGCGTCTGATGTGTGTGTGATGTGTTTGGGTATGTGTCTCTTTGTGTGTGTGTGTGTGTGTGTCTGTGTGTGATGTGGGTGTATGATGTGTGTGTGTTTGTGTTTGATGTGTGTGTGATGTGTGTGTGTGTGTGTGATGTGTGTATTTGTGTGTGATGTGTGTGTGTGATATGTGTGTGTGTGTGTGATATGTGTGTGTGTGTGTGTGTGATGAGTATGTGTGTGTCTCTGTGTGTGTGATGTGTATGTGTGTGTCTCTGTGTGTGTGATGTTTGTGTGTGTGTGAGATGCGTGTGTCAGGTGTGTGATGTGTATGTGTGATGTGTGTGTGATATGTGGGTGATGTATGTGTGATGTGGGTGTGTGTTGTGAGTGTGACGTGTGTGTGATTTTAGTGATGTAGTTGTGTGTGTAAGTGTGCGTGTGTGTGATGTGTGTGATGTGTATGTATGTGTGTGTGTGGGTGATATGTGTGTGTGTGTTTGTGTGTGATGTCTGTGTGATGTATGTGTAATTTCTGTGTGTATGTGTGTGTGATGTGTCTGTGTGTGTGTGTGTCATGTGTGTGTGATGTGTGTGTGATGTGTGTTTGTGTGTGTGTATGATGTATGTGATGTGTGTGTGTGTGTATTGTGTGTATGTGTGAGTGTGAGTGTGTGTGTGATGTATGTGTGATGTATGTGTGACGTTTGTCTGATGTGTATGTGTCTGTGTGTGTGATGTGTGTGTGTGTGTGTGTGTCTTTTTGTGTGTGTGTGTGATGTGTGTGTGTGTGATGTATGTGTGTGTGATATGTGTGTGTGTGTGTGATGTGTGTGTGTTGTGTGTGTGTGTGTGTGATGTGTGTATGTGTCTGTGATGTGTGTGTGTGATGTGTGTGTATGTATGATGTGTGATGTGTGTGTGTGATATGATATATGTGTGTGTGTGTGTGATGTGTGTGTGTGTGTGATATATGTGTGTGTGATGTGTGATGTGTGATGTGTGTGTGTGTGTATGTATGTGTTTGTGTGTTGTGGGTGTGATGTGTGTGTGTGTGATGTGTATGTAATTTGTGTATGATGTGATCTGTGTGTATGTAATATGTATCATATGATTCGTGTCTCTGTCTCTGTGTGTGTCATGTGTGTGTGCGTATCTCTGTGTGTGTGTGTGATTTGATGTTTGTGTGATTTTTGTGTATATGTGTGTGTGTGATTTGTGTGTGTGTGTGTGTGTAATGTGTGTGTGTGTGTGATGTGTGTGATATGTGATGTGTGTGTGTGTGTGATATATGTGTGATGTGTGTGTGATATGTGTGTGTGTTATGTGTATGATATGCGTGTGTGATGTGTGTGTGTGATGTGTGTGTGTGTGTGTGCGTGATGTATGTGTAATGTGTGTGTTTGTGATATCTGTGTGTGTGATGTGTGTGTGTGATATGTGTGTGTGATGTGTGTGTGATGTATGTGATGTGTGTGTATGTGTGTGTGTGTGTGATGTATATGTATGTGTGTGTGATGTGTGTGATGTGTGTGTGTGATGTGTGATGTGTATGTGTGTGTGTGTGTGTGATGTGTGATGTGTATGTGTGTGTGTGTGATGTGTATGTATGTGTGTGTGATGTGTGTGTGTGTGTGTGATGCGTGTGTCAGGTGTGTGATGTGTGTGTGTGTGTGATGTGTATGTGTGTGTGTGTGTGATGTGTGTTTGATGTGTGTGATGTGTGTGTGAGTGTGTCTTATGTGTGTGATATGTCTGTGTGTGTGATGCGTGTGTGATGTGTGTGTGATGTGTGTGTGTGTGTGATATGTGTGATGTGTGTGTGTGATGTATGTGTGTGTGTGTGTGTCTGTGCGTCTGATGTGTGTGTGATGTGTTTGGGTGCGTGTCTCTTTGTGTGTGTGTGATGTGTGCGTGTGTGTGTGTGTGTGATGTGTGTGTATGATGTGTGTGTGATGTGTCTGTATTGTGTGTGTTTGTGTTTGATGTGTGTGTGATGTGTGTGTGTGTGTGATGTGTGTATTTGTGTGTGATGTGTATGTGTGTGTGTGATATGTGTGTGCGTGTGTGTGTGTGATGAGTATGTGTGTGTCTCTGTGTGTGTGATGTGTATGTGTGTGTCTTTGTGTGTGTGATGTTTGTGTGTGTGTGTGAGATGCGTGTGTCAGGTGTGTGATGTGTATGTGTGATGTGTGTGTGATATGTGGGTGATGTATGTGTGATGTGGGTGTGTGTTGTGTGTGTGACGTGTGCGTGATTTTAGTGATGTAGTTGTGTGTGTATGTGTGCGTGTGTGTGATGTGTGTGATGTGTATGTATGTGTGTGTGTGGGTGATATGTGTGTGTGTGTTTGTGTGTGATGTCTGTGTGATGTGTGTGTAATTTCTGTGTGTATGTGTGTGTGATGTGTGTGATGTGTCTGTGTGTGTGTGTGTGTCATGTGTGTGTGATGTGTGTGTGATGTGTGTGATGTGTGTTTGTGTGTGTGTATGATGTATGTGATGTGTGCGTGTGTGTATTGTGTGTGTGTGTGAGTGTGAGTGTGTGTGTGATGTATGTGTGATGTATGCGTGACGTTTGTCTGATGTGTATGTGTGTGTGTGTGATGTGTGTGTGTGTGTGTGTCTTTTTGTGTGTGTGTGATGTGTGTGTGTGTGATGTATGTGTGTGTGATGTGTGTGTGTGTGTGATGTGTGTGTGTTTGTATGTGTGTGTGTGATGTGTGTATGTGTCTGTGATGTGTGTGTATGTATGATGTGTGATGTGTGTGTGTGATATGATATATGTGTGTGTGTGTGTGATGTGTGATGTGTGTGTGTGTATGTATGTGTTTGTGTGTTGTGGGTGTGATGTGTGTGTGTGTGATGTGATGCGTGCCTCTGTCTCTGTGTGTGTCATGTGTATGTTTGTGTCTGTATGTGTGTGTAATTTGTGTATGATGTGATCTGTGTGTATGTAATGTGTATGATATGATACGTGTCTCTGTCTCTGTGTGTGTCATGTGTGTGTGCGTATCTCTGTGTGTGTGTGTGATGTGATGTTTGTGTGATTTTTGTGTATATGTGTGTGTGTGTGATTTGTGTGTGTGTGTGTAATGTGTGTGTGTGTGTGTGATGTGTGTGATATGTGATGTGTGTGTGTGTGATATATGTGTGATGTGTGTGTGATATGTGTGTGTGTTATGTGTATGATATGCGTTTTTGATATGTGGGTGTGATGTGTGTAATACCCCAAAATTTATCCTTCATTTTTCCTAAAAAAAAAAAAAAAAAAAAAAAAAAAAAAAAAAAAAAAAAAAGAAATTAATTAATTTAATTAATTAATTAATTAATTAATTATTTAATTAAATAAATAAATAAAATAAATAAATAAAATATAACAAATTATTTTGGACTTGGGTCTCCCTCATTTGAGCTCATTACCCACGAAAATCAGTCTATAAATACTGAAGTTTCAGTAGAGGAGTTACACTTGGAGTTACACTGGGAGATTCACTGGAGAAAGAAGGAAGAGAAGCAAAACCCTGAGGAAAAGATAGTGAGAGAAAAGCCAACAGAGTTCAGAGCAACCTCCAAACCCTGAAAGGAACTCAACTTGTAAACCTCACGGGCGCAACTCAATCAAGCTCTCCAATCAGGTTTGCCCTATATCCATCATCTTTATGCCTTTTATTTGAATGCTCTAAATATATGAGGTATTATGGGTGAATTTGATACCTTTTTGTGAGCCTTTTGTGAATTTTGATGGAATTATTCATGTGGTTACATTTTGATTTAGGGGCAACTCTGGGTTACCCTATTTTGTTTATTCTAACCTGTCTTGTGTTTCCATGGCATTGTTTTCTCTTGATTTCATCCTACTACTCTAACCCTTTGTCGAGTTTTGTGAGGGCTCACATGGCTTTCGCAGAGACACTCGCGTGGTTTCCCACTTTATTTGTGGGATACCCCCTGGAGTTTTATTCTGATTATTCGTGTTGACTGATTTCCTTTGACGGTCCAGCTGGAGACATTTCAGGGTTTCTTGCCCCTTTAACTGCTATAGCTTCGGATCTTTATCCGTGTGGTAATTTTTTCCCTTTCTCATACTTTATCGCTTTCTTAGCTGGAAGACCTCGATAGGAGGCAATGTTTGAGCCCCTTGGTGGCATTTTACTTTGAGATACATGTTTTGTGTTTTGTATTCATATCCCTGCAGGTAGCGCGGTTCCTTCGTCAAGGACTGCCTTTTTGCCCTCGAGCAACCCAAACCCTAAAACCCAAAGCAACACGTTTACTCCTTCTACTACAGGCGAGTAAGTCTCCAAAGGTCGAGCATCCGGTAGATTGCGTAGTAACGTTGTTCGTCCAAAACCCAATCCATAACCCCGTAGTTAGCCGAACTACGGCTTGCTCTGATTCTCATTCCAGATGAGATACGTAGGCATAAGACGCGATGTCTTAGCGAGCACACATCCCCCCAACTCATAGGTCAGCCGAGCTACGAAGACTCTGATTCTCATATTCAGATGAGATACGTATGCAGTGGATGCGACATCCGCGCGAGTCATTTCTCTTAACCTTTTTAGTAAATAAACACGTTAGGTAAACCCACACCCTTTAGACAAAAAGCCACAAAAGTGGATCCCGTAGAGTACTACGGATGCGTAGGGGTGCTAATACCTTCCCTTCGCATAACCGACTCCCGAACCCAAGATTTGGTTGCGAGACCGTCTTGTCCTTTTCCTTTTTCAGGTTTACTTCGAGCGTTTCCTTTCCCTCCTTTGGGATGAATAACGCACGGTGGCGACTCTTCTGTCATTTTCTTTCGCCGGTTATTTTTTCGCACACTGTATTTTTCAGGTTGCGACAGCTGGCGACTCTGCTGGGGATATTAAGAAGTTGACCTCTTGCTGGTCCATCTTCCCTAAGCGAGTCCCTCCTAGCTTTTGTAGTTTGTTTGTTTATTGGGTGTTCATGCTTTTGTACAGTTATTTATTTACCTGCTTTACCTTATTGCATTGTGTACATATCATTGTTGTATCTGTTTCTGTTGGCTGGCTGCTTGGTGATCTTTGTGAGATGAGTTCTATACCCGAACTCGAGTGCACTTAAGATAGGAGAATGGCATAGTCCTGTCAACTTGTGTGGAGTATTCCTTAGCGAGTTGACTTGCAAGCCCATTCACTTGGTGGAGGTCATGTTGAGATCAATAATGTCACATAAGTAAGTTGTGGTTAGACATTACTTGTTCCAATATAGACCTAAGAAGCCAAGGACCTTAGTTTACCTAACCCATCTTGGCCTATTCGTAGGACGTAGTGCGAAAGTCGTTCAAATGTAAGATTTGATACGATTGCTACGCGATACTACACTCATAAGAGTCTCTCTTGAGAATATTGTTGGAATACGAGTAGTCGTTCCTCTAATAATATCCGAAAGATGGGATTATGACTATGGGAACCTTTTTGTAGAACATGTTTGGCAGGTTTAAACCTTAGTACACTCCTTTTGGGTGGTTCTTAACCTAAACTCCATGCTCGTGACTTGCGACAAACCCTTGATTCATGGTTGATCTGATCAGGTATCCTTAATATCAATGAAACTCGGGTATTGATAAGGTGTAAACCATAATCCGCCAAAATGGGTGGTTGATATTAAGGATAACATGATCCATCCCATGACCTTTGTTTGGTGTACTCTTAATTTCTCTCCAGACAGTGCGACCTGACAGATGTTCAAGCAGATATAGCAATCCTGATTGACATACCACTGCATTGCATTCACATCATCACATCATTTGCATTCATATCATTTAACACATGTTTATCCTTTTCAAGGGGGTTTAAATCTTCTTCTTGATTCTAGTCGGGGTTTTCTTCTTACGCTGTTTATCAAATGTGGGACTGGAATCAAGGAGGTAGAATACCTTTTGGAATTGATAAACATGTCATTGCAATTGCATAGTCATCCGCATGTCTTGTATAACAGGTACCGCCACAGTGTTCTCAGTTTGTTTGGGGTCCCACTAGCAGGATAGCTGACTCAGGCATTCATCGATACGGTACCCGAAGGAATCAACAAAGAGCAATGGAGAGCCTACAAGCAGAGCTCGCCGAGATGAAGATTCGCATAAATCAATTCATGGATTTGGTTCAAGGGGTGACTCAAGGACAGCAGGAGCTTAGATTGTTGGTACAGAGGGATCCCCCTATTACTCAACCGGAGACGTTGGCTGATCCTCCAGCTGGAGAGGCTAATGGTCCCAATGGACCAGGGCCTATCCCGATCCCGCGTATCAACCTAGATCAACAACCCATTCAGGATGGTCAGGATGATCAGTTCCCTTTGCTTCAGGAAGACTTTGGCATGGACCCCATGTTTAAAAGATTCGAAGAGAGGTTGAAAGCAGTGGAAGGACAGAATCTTCTGGGAGTAGATGTTGCTGACTTGGGGCTGGTCCCAGGTGTGCGAGTGCCACCGAAATTCAAGGTCCAGATATTTGACAAATACAATGGCAGCTCTTGCCCCAAAACTCACGTGCAAGCCTATTTCCGTAAAATGGTTGCATACTCTGACGACGAGAAGCTACTTATGTACTTCTTCCAGGACAGCCTGGCTGGGGCATCCTTGGAATGGTATATGAGGCTGGACAGAGCCCACATCCGTTGCTGGAGGGATTTGGCAGAGGCTTTCGTGAAGCAGTATCAGTATAATGCAGACATGGCTCCGGACAGAACTCAACTTCAGAATCTGTCTCTTAAAAGCAATGAGTGCTTCAGGGAATACGCTCAACGCTGGAGGGATACAGCTTCCCGTGTTCAGCCTCCTATGTTGGAAAAGGAAATGGCCAACATGTTCATGAATACGCTGCCTGGACCTTATCTGGAGCGTCTGGTGGGGTGCAATGCTTCCAACTTTGCTGATGTGGTCTCTACCGGAGAAAGGGTGGAGAATTACCTAAAGACCTATAAGAGCCAAAATGGAGTTGGATCCTCATCAGGGGTGAAGAAGCCGTTCATTCAGGGACAGAAGAGGAGAGAAGGGGATGCAAGTGCCATATCTTCTTATCATAACAGGGATAACCGGAGGAATAATTTTCAGAATTATCATCAGCAACCGTATGTTGCGGCTGTGACCATTCCAGCTGCAGCACCACTACAACAACAACAATCACAACGTCAACCAGCTCAGTATCAACAGCAGCAACAACCGGGTAACAGACCCGCTTATCAACAGAGGCAAAGGATGATGGATCGGCGTTTCGACACCCTTCCAATGTCGTACGCTCAGATGCTTTCTAGTCTTCAACAACTACAGCTTGTGCAACTGCGTACTCTGGCTCCTCCTGTTGGTAGACTTCCGGTGGGTTACGACGCCAACGCTAGGTGTAGCTTCCACTCTGGGGCACCTGGCCATGACATTGAGAACTGCAAAGCTTTTAAGCACGTAGTTCAGGACCTCATAGATTCAAAGGCCATCGACCTTGCACCAGCTCCGAATGTCGTCAACAATCCCATGCCCCAGCATGGTGGTGCGAACGTTAATTTGGTAGAGGGAGAAGCCAAGTCCATTAAGGATGTGTTGAAGTTGAAGACTCCATTGTTGGATATCAAAGGATGCTTGCTGAAGGCCGATGTCTTCCCCGGTTGTGGGAAGGGTTGTTTGGATTGTGCTACTCAGGGCGGAGGTTGTTTGAAGCTACAGCAGGGTATCCAGGCCTTGCTCGACAAAGGTATCCTCCAGGTTGAAGATTTGTCTGTCCAAGAGTTTGTGGAAGGGGTTGAGGAAGAAGGGTTTGAAGATGCTACTGATGAATTCGCAGATGTTGTTCCTACTGATTCTGTAATCCATGATGTAACTGAAATGGATTCCGATGTTTCGGATGTGTGTACTTCAACGCCTCAGACTCATCAGGGGCCGATCACTTTCTCCAGTGCTGGCATCATTTAGTATGGTCAAGTCTCTGCAGTCAACGAAGAAGAGGGGGATAGTGATTGTGACATTGACAATTGGGTGCGTCCGAAGATCCCGGGTGAAGTCATCAACAATTGGTCTTCTGAAGAGATTATCCAAGTCACTCTTCTTGAAGAGTAATTTTCTTTGTTTATTCATGCATATCCAAGTCTTACGTTCCGCCCAGGGCGTAATGACTCATTGTAGGGCCCACCTATGTGACACTTGCATTTTTTATCATAAATAAAGGACGTCTTTTTGCATTCAAATATTTCGTTCCCTGTCTTTCTATTTTTGCAGTTTTTCAAAATAAAAAAAAATGGCAATGTTTTGTTTAGTTTTCACTTCTTGTTCACACTCATAAGCACATACCATCACTCATGCAGATGCACAACACCGGATCCTATTGATAACGGTTCTGCTATGGCTCGTTTCGACTTTGAAAATCCAATCTTTCAAGCTGAAGAAGAGGGTGATGAAGACTGTGAACTCCCTAAAGAACTTACCAGGTTATTAAAACAGGAAGAAAGGGTCATTCAACCGCATCAAGAGTCTGTTGAAGTGATTAATCTCGGCACCGAGGACGCCAAGAGAGAAATCAAGATAGGGGCTGCTTTAGAAGACAATGTGAAGAAAGGGCTGATTGAATTGCTGCAAGAATACGTTGACATCTTCGCCTGGTCTTATCAGGACATGCCTGGGCTGGACACAGACATCGTGGTACACCGCTTGCCTCTCAAAGAAGGTTGTCCTCCGGTCAAGCAGAAACTCAAAAGAACAAGACCAGAGATGGCTGTCAAGATAAAGGAAGAAGTACAAAAGCAGTTGGATGCAGGGTTTCTGGCAGTCACCAATTATCCGCCATGGGTTGCAAACATCGTCCCAGTACCTAAGAAGGACGGAAAGGTACGGATGTGTGTCGACTACCGGGATCTGAACAGAGCTAGCCCTAAAGATGATTTCCCATTACCTCACATCGATGTTTTGGTGGATAATACAGCTCAGTTCTCGGTATTCTCCTTCATGGATGGCTTTTCTGGCTATAACCAAATCAAGATGGCACCAGAAGACATGGAAAAGACAACTTTCATAACCCCATGGGGCACCTTCTGCTACAAGGTGATGCCGTTTGGTCTGAAAAATGCCGGAGCAACATATCAACGAGCTATGGTAACTCTGTTCCATGATATGATTCATCATGAAATCGAGGTTTATGTTGATGATATGATTGCCAAATCTCAGACAGAAGAAGAACATTTGTTGAATTTGCAGAAACTGTTTGAGCGTTTGAGGAAATTCAAACTGAGACTTAATCCGAACAAGTGCACTTTCGGTGTGAGATCGGGAAAATTGCTGGGTTTTATTGTTAGCGGAAAAGGGATTGAGGTGGATCCTGACAAAGTGAAAGCAATACAGGAAATGCCTGAGCCAAGAACAGAGAAGCAAGTCCGTAGTTTCTTAGGGAGGTTGAACTACATTGCAAGGTTCATCTCTCACCTAACAACCACGTGTGAGCCAATTTTCAAATTGCTGAGGAAGGATCAGGCTATCAGGTGGAATGAAGATTGTCAAAGGGCTTTCGAGAAGATAAAAGAGTATCTACAGAAACCTCCGATCCTTATACCTCCAGTTCCTGGGAGACCTCTGATAATGTACCTATCAGTGACCGAGAACTCGATGGGGTGTGTATTGGGACAGCATGACGAGTCTGGTCGAAAAGAGCATGCCATATACTACCTTAACAAAAAGTTTACCGACTGTGAAATCAAATATTCGCAGCCTGAGAAAACTTGCTGTGCTTTGGCCTGGGCTGCTCGCCGACTGAGACAGTATATGTTGAACCATACTACCTTGTTGATTTCTAAGATGGATCCAGTGAAATACATATTCGAGAAGCCAGCTCTCACCGGAAGGGTCGCTCGTTGGCAAATGATTTTAACAGAGTATGATATTCAGTACACGTCACAGAAGGCCATCAAAGGGAGTATTCTGTCAGACTACCTTGCCGAGCAACCGATTGATGATTATGAGCCGATGAAGTTTGAATTCCCTGATGAAGACATCATGTTCCTCAAGATAAAAGACTGTGAAGAGCCAGTTGTTGAGGAGGGACCTGATCCAAACGAAAAATGGACTTTGTTGTTTGATGGGGCTGTCAATGCTAGAGGAAGTGGAATTGGCGCTATTATTACTACTCCGAAGGGTGCCCACATGCCTTTCACCGCTCGTTTGACTTTTGAGTGCACAAATAATGAAGCTGAGTACGAGGCCTGTATCTTGGGTATTGAGCAAGCCATTGATCTGAGAATCAAGACTCTGGACATCTTCGGAGATTCAGCTCTGGTGATCAATCAAGTGAATGGTGATTGGAATACTCTCCAGCCCACTCTGGTCCCCTACAGAGATTACACGAGAAGACTTTTGACTTTCTTCACAACGGTAAAATTGTATCATATACCTCGTGATGAGAACCAGATGGCAGACGCACTTGCTACTCTATCCTCCATGATCAAGGTAATTCGTTGGAACCATGCTCCCAGGATCGATGTGATGCGCCTTGACAGGGCCGCGTATGTGTTTGCTGCTGAACTGGTAGTCGATGACAAGCCCTGGTATCACGATATCAAGTGCTTTCTGAAGAATCAAGAGTACCCTGCAGGGGCATCCAACAATGACAGAAAGACTTTGAGAAGATTGGCAGGCAGTTTCTTCTTGAACAAAGACGATGTGCTGTATAAGAGGAACTTCGACATGGTTTTGCTCAGATGCGTGGACAGACACGAGGCGGACATGTTAATGCAGGAAGTTCATGAAGGTTCCTTCGGTACTCATGCCGGCGGAAATGCAATGGCTAAGAAATTGTTGAGAGCGGGTTATTATTGGATGACCATGGAATCAGATTGTTTCAAGTATGCTCGGAAGTGTCATAAATGCCAGATTTATGCTGATAAGGTGCATGTACCGCCAAATCCTCTGAATGTGATGACTTCGCCGTGGCCGTTTTCTATGTGGGGCATTGACATGATTGGAAAGATTGAGCTGACTGCTTCCAATGGGCATCGCTTCATCCTTGTTGCCATCGACTATTTCACCAAGTGGGTCGAGGCAGCGTCGTTCGCGAATGTCACCAGACATGTGGTTGCCCGTTTCATCAAGAAAGAAATCATTTGTCGCTATGGGATTCCCGAAAGAATCGTTACTGATAATGGTTCTAATCTCAACAACAAAATGATGAAGGAGTTGTGTCAGAACTTCAACATTCAGCATCACAATTCTTCCCCTTACCGCCCTAAGATGAACGGCACTGTTGAGGCGGCAAATAAGAACATAAAGAAGATTGTGCAGAAGATGGTCGTCACGTACAGAGATTTGCATGAAATGCTACCTTTCGCCTTGCATGGGTACCGCACTTCAGTACGTACATCGACCGGGGCAACCCCCTACTCCCTTGTGTATGGTATGGAAGCAGTCCTACCTGTTGAAGTGGAGATCCCTTCTCTAAGAGTCTTGTTGGATATCAAGCTAGACGAAGCTGAATGGATTCGGACAAGGTTCAATGAGTTGAGTCTTATCAAAGAGAAGCGAATGGCAGCCATTTGTCATGGGCAGTTGTATCAGAGTCGGATGAAGAGAGCCTTTGATCAGAAAGTGCATCCTCGTTGTTTCCAAGTCGGAGATTTAGTGTTGAAAAGGATCCTTCCTCCTCAGACAGATCGCAGGGGCAAGTGGACTCCTAACTATGATGGACCGTATATCGTCACCAAGGTTTTTGATGGTGGGGCTTTAATGGTTGCAACTATGGATGGTGAAAACTTCACTTCCCCTGTGAACTCAGACGCAGTTAAAAAATACTTCGCATAAAATAGACCCGCTGGACAGTAAAAAGAATAGTCCAGGCAAAAAATGGGCATCCCGGCGAACCAAGAAAATGAAAAGGTTCGGGCAAAAATTAGGGACAAAAATAAAAAAAGATTGTACACCCGGTAAGTTGAAAACCTGAAAAGGCAACTTAGGCAAAAATGGGTATCCCGGTGGATTGAAAACCCGAAAAGGGCGATCCAGGCAAAAGTTAGGGATTAAGCGAATGACTGCGTTCTGAGTAGTTCTGAATCTCATCTCGTGCCAATGACTGGAAATTTTTGAAGGATAGGAAACAGTCCAATCACTCTTTCAGAAAGCTGATCATCTGGAGGATCTTGAAGACGGGCAAGTCATAGCAGAATTGGAATCCAATAGAAATCCATTTCACATTGCCATTAGATTAATTTCTGCTTTTATCTATTGTGCGATTACCTCTTTCCAGGGATTGCTTCTTAATGTAAATGCCTATTCAGAGGCCATTCAATCAATAAAATCATGTTATTCAGTATATCTCTGTTTTCATTTTCATTTTACTGTTTTGTTTGCAAAAATGACGTCCGAATTTTTGATAAACATTGCATCATGACACATAAGGGCTTTACAGGTACATGCTTAATAAACATTTAAAATTGCTGTAAATTTTAAGTGCTTTGGATCGTCTATTCAGAACAGATACCCTTGGGGCATTCCATTAAAATCCCCTGCGGACGATCGTGAATATCTTCCCCAGTGAAGTCGCCAACAGACGAATCTGGTGTCTTATCCCTGCAGAGCTGATCAGAGTGTTGGATTCTTCAATCCCCAGCAGGTTCTCACCACTGTACTTCCCCAAGCGTTTGTTTCAGGACATACACTCCCCAGTAGAGTTGACAGTGCCATACTATATATCCCCAGCGGAGTTAACAGTGCCAGACTGTATCTTCCCGGTAGAAGTGGCTGTTCCTTAGAGTTCGATGCCAGATCGATAATCCCAATGCCAGATCCATGGTTTCTTTCCTTGAAGCAGAACCTCGGTACCGTATCAGTGTTTGCTCCCCCTGCTGAGTCATCTCTCGCAAATCGTGGTTGCCAGAACCATTGTAGCTTTCCTCAGCAGCAGGCTTCCAATGCCATTCTTTCCCCGATCAGAGTCTCGGTATGGCCAGAACACCGCATGGCTAGTCATCTCCCCACAGAGTTCTTTGCGCTGTGCATCTCCAACAGCCTTGCCAGGGTCCAGAAGATGGTGATCATTTCTCCAGCAGATCCCTTGCCTCAGCTTGGCATTCTACCCAGCATTTCGCATCCCTGCATGTAGAATCATATTGCATTGCATCCTTCCAAATCGCGTAGCATTTCCATTTTCATGGAGCATTACGCCATTGAAAAATTCAAACATACGCATGTAAGCATAAAACATTCTCGGTATCCCAAGTGATAAGCTAGAAGTTGTTTCCAGTACTCAGACTGAAGATTGTTCATGACTTACCTTTGTTATCCCCAGCAAGTGTCATTGGCCCATGCGCCGCCTCTATTATCATTCCCTATTTCTGCCAATGCTGACAGGCATGAAGTTTTCCGGTATCTAGACCGAAGTGGCATTCAGGCCAGTTTTCCGGTATCCAGACCGAAGTGGCATTCAGGCCAGTGTTCCGATGTTCAGATCGAAGAAGTTTCCGACGTTCAGGTCGATGCAACTTGTGGCATTCAGGCCAGTTTTTCCGGTATCCAGACCGAAGTGGCATTCAGGCCAGTTTTCCGGTATCCAGACCGAAGTGGCATTCAGGCCAGTGTTCCGATGTTCAGATCGAAGAAGTTTCCGACGTTCAAGTCGATGCAACTTGTGGCATTCAGGCCAGTTTTCCCGGTATCCAGACCGAAGTGGCATTCAGACCAGTTTTCCGGTATCCAGACCGAAGTGGCATTCAGGCCAGTTTTCCGGTATCCAGACCGAAGTGGCATTCAGGCCAGTGTTCCGATGTTCAGATCGAAGAAGTTTCCGACGTTCAGGTCGATGCAACTTGTGGCATTCAGGCCAGTTTTCCGGTATCCAGACCGAAGTGGCATTCAGGCCAATTTTCCGATATTCAGATCGAAGTGGCATTCAGGTCAATTTTCCGATGTTCAGATCGAAGAAGTTTCCGACGTTCAGGTCGATGCGACTTGTGGCATTCAGGCCCATTTTCCGATGTTCAGATCGAAATCCTTTCCAGTATTCAGACTGATGAGCGGCATTCAAGCCATGGTTATTTCTGTGTTACCATTTATTTTGGTATCCAGTTTAACATTCTTTTTCGATATTCAAACTGACTCTCACTGTACCAGACGAATTCTTCTTTCAAGACCACCTCTTTGCTGATTCAGACAGACATTGTTACTTCACTTCACTTCAGTGCAAATTTTTGGGCTTTTATTGTATTGAATCCCTTGATACCTCGAAAGTACGAAAGCAACTGCCATCTTCTTTCCGGGTCTCCAGTTGATTGAATAGGGGCAGCTGTAATACCCCAAAATTTACCCTTCATTTTTCCTAAAAAAAAAAAAAAAAAAAAAAAAAAAAAAAAAAAAAAAAACGAAAAAAAATAAAATAAAATTAATTTAATTAATTAATTAATTAATTAATTAAATAAAATAAATAAATAAAATATAACAAATTATTTTGGACTTGGGTCTCCCTCATTTGAGCCCATTACCCACGAAAATCAGTCTATAAATACTGAAGTTTCAGTAGAGGAGTTACATTTGGAGTTACACTGGGAGATTCACTGGAGAAAGAAGGAAGAGAAGCAAAACCCTGAGGAAAAGATAGTGAGAGAAAAGCCAACAGAGTTCAGAGCAACCTCCAAACCCTGAAAGGAACTCAACTTGTAAACCTCACGGGCGCAACTCAATCAAGCTCTCCAATCAGGTTTGCCCTATATCCATCATCTTTATGCCTTTTATTTGAATGCTCTAAATGTATGAGGTATTATGGGTGAATTTGATACCTTTTTGTGAGCCTTTTGTGAATTTTGATGGAATTATTCATGTGGTTACATTTTGATTTAGGGGCAACTCTGGGTTACCCTATTTTGTTTATTCTAACCTGTCTTGTGTTTCCATGGCATTGTTTTCTCTTGATTTCATCCTACTACTCTAACCCTTTGTCGAGTTTTGTGAGGGCTCACATGGCTTTCGCAGAGACACTCGCGTGGTTTCCCACTTTATTTGTGGGATACCCCCTGGAGTTTTATTCTGATTATTCGTGTTGACTGATTTCCTTTGACGGTCCAGCTGGAGACATTTCAGGGTTTCTTGCCCCTTTAACTGCTATAGCTTCGGATCTTTATCCGTGTGGTAATTTTTTCCCTTTCTCATACTTTATCGCTTTCTTAGCTGGAAGACCTCGATAGGAGGCAATGTTTGAGCCCCTTGGTGGCATTTTACTTTGAGATACATGTTTTGTGTTTTGTATTCATATCCCTGCAGGTAGCGCGGTTCCTTCGTCAAGGACTGCCTTTTTGCCCTCGAGCATCCCAAACCCTAAAACCCAAAGCAACACGTTTACTCCTTCTACTACAGGCGAGTAAGTCTCCAAAGGTCGAGCATCCGGTAGATTGCGTAGTAACGTTGTTCGTCCAAAACCCAATCCATAACCCCGTAGTTAGCCGAACTACGACTTGCTCTGATTCTCATTCCAGATGAGATACGTAGGCATAAGACGCGATGTCTTAGTGAGCACACATCCCCCCAACTCATAGGTCAGCCGAGCTACGAAGACTCTGATTCTCATATTCAGATGAGATACGTATGCAGTGGATGCGACATCCGCGCGAGTCATTTCTCTTAACCTTTTTAGTAAATAAACACGTTAGGTAAACCCACACCCTTTAGACAAAAAGCCACAAAAGTGGATCCCGTAGAGTACTACGGATGCGTAGGGGTGCTAATACCTTCCCTTCGCATAACCGACTCCCGAACCCAAGATTTGGTTGCGAGACCGTCTTGTCCTTTTCCTTTTTCAGGTTTACTTCGAGCGTTTCCTTTCCCTCCTTTGGGATGAATAACGCACGGTGGCGACTCTTCTGTCATTTTCTTTCGCCGGTTATTTTTTCGCACACTGTATTTTTCAGGTTGCGACAATGTGTGTGTGTGTGCGTGTGATGTATGTGTAATGTGTGTGTTTGTGATATGTGTGTGTGTGATGTGTGTGTGTGATGTGTCTGTGTGATTGTGTGTGTGTTTTGAGTGTGATTTGTATGTGTGTGTGTGTGTGTGTGTGATGTGTATGTGTGTGTGTGTGTGATGTGTATGTATGTGTGTGTGATGTGTGTGTGTGTGTGTGTGATGCGTGTGTCAGGTGTGTGATGTGTGTGTGTGTGTGATGTGTGTGTGTGTGTGTGATGTGTGTTTGATGTGTGTGTGATGTGTGTGTGTGTGTGTGATGTGTGTTTGATGTGTGTGATGTGTGTGTGAGTGTGTCTTATGTGTGTGATATGTCTGTGTGTGTGATGCGTGTGTGATGTGTGTGTGATGTGTGTGTGTGTGTGATATGTGTGATGTTTGTGTGTGATGTATGTGTGTGTGTGTGTGTGTGTGTGTGTCTGTGCGTCTGATGTGTGTGTGATGTGTTTGGGTGCGTGTCTCTTTGTGTGTGTGTGATGTGTGTGTGTGTGTGTCTGTGTGTGATGTGTGTGTATGATGTGTGTGTGATGTGTCTGTATTGTGTGTGTTTGTGTTTGATATGTGCGTGATGTGTGTGTGTGTGTGTGATGTGTGTATTTGTGTGTGATGTGTGTGTGTGTGTGATATGTGTGTGTGTGTGTGATATGATATATGTGTGTGTGTGCATGTGTGTGTGATATATGTGTGATGTGTGTGTGATATGTGTGTGTGTTATGTGTATGATATTCGTGTGTGATATGTGTGTGTGATGTGTGTGTGTGATGTGTGTGTGTGTGTGCGTGATGTGTGTGTAATATGTGTGTTTGTGATATGTGTGTGTATGATGTGTGTGTGTGTGATATGCGTGTGTGTGATATATGTGTGTGATGTGTGTGTGATGTATGTGATGTGTGTGTGATATGTGTGATGTGTGTATATATGTGTGTGATGTGTGTGTGTATGTGTGTGTGTGTGTGTGTGTGTGAGTGATGTGTATGTGATGCGTATGTGTATCTGATGTGTGTGTGTGTATGTGGGTGATGTGCGTGTGATGTGTGTTTGTGTGTATGTGTGTGTGTGTTTGTGTGTGTGTGTGTGTGTGATATTTGTGTGATATGTGTGTGTTTGATATATGTGTGATGTTTGTGTGATGTATTTGTGTGTGTGTCTCATTGTGTGTGATCTGTGTCTGTGTCTCTGTGTGTGTGATGTGTCTGTGTGATTGTGTGTGTTTGTATGTGTGTGTGTGTTTTTGAGTGTGATTTGTATGTGTGTGTGTGTGTTTGTGTGTGTGATGTGTATGTGTGTGTGTGTGTGTGTTGTGTGTGTGTGTGTGATGTGTGTGTGTGTCTGTGCGTGTGTGTGTGTGTGATGTGTGTGTGTGTGTGTGCGTGTGTGTGTGTGTGATGCGTGTGTCAGGTGTGGGATATGTGTGTGTGTGTGTGATATGTGTTTGATGTGTGTGATGTGTGATGTGTCTGTGTGATATGATATATGTGTGTGTGTGTGTGTGTGATGTGTGTGTGTGTGTGATATATGTGTGTGTGATGTGTGATGTGTGATGTGTGTGTGTATGTATGTGTTTGTGTGTTGTGGGTGTGATGTGTGTGTTTGTGTGTGTGATTTGTGTGTGTGATGTGATGCGTGCCTCTGTCTCTGTGTGTGTCATGTGTGTGTTTGTGTCTGTATGTGTGTGTAATTTGTGTATGATGTGATCTGTGTGTATGTAATGTGTATGATATGATACGTGTCTCTGTCTCTGTGTGTGTGCGTATCTCTGTGTGTGTGTGTGTGATGTGATGTTTGTGTGATTTTTGTGTATATGTGTGTGTGTGATTTATGTGTGTGTGTGTGTAATGTGTGTGTGTGTGTGATGTGAGTGATATGTGATGTGTGTGTGTGTGATATATGTGTGATGTGTGTGTGATATATGTGTGTGTTATATGTATGATATACGTGTGTGATATGTGTGTGTGATGTGTGTGTGTGTGTGTGTGTGTGTGCGTGATGTGTGTGTAATGTGTGTGTTTGTGATATGTGTGTGTGTGATGTGTGTGTGTGTGTGATATGTGTGTGTGATGTGTGTGTGATGTATGTGATGTGTGTGTGATGTGTGTGTGTGATGTGTGTGTGTGATGTGTCTGTGTGATTGTGTGTGTTTGTATGTGTGTGTGTGTTTTTTAGTGTGATTTGTATGTGTGTGTGTGTGTGTGTGTGTGTATGTGTGTGTGTGTGTGTGTGATGTGTATGTATGTGTGTGTGATGTGTGTGTGTGTGTGATGCGTGTGTCAGGTGTGTGATGTGTGTGTCTGTGATGTGTGTGTGTGTGTGTGATGTGTATTTGATGTGTGTGATGTGTGTGTGAGTGTGTCTTATGTGTGTGATATGTCTGTGTGTGTGATGCGTGTGTGATGTGTGTGTGATGTGTGTGTGTGTGATATGTGTGATGTGTGTGTGTGATGTATGTGTGTGTGTGTGTGTGTGTCTGTGCGTCTGATGTGTGTGTGATGTGTTTGGGTGCGTGTCTCTTTCTGTGTGTGTGATGTGTGTCTGTGTGTGATGTGTGTGTATGATGTGTGTGTGATGTGTCTGTATTGTGTGTGTTTGTGTTTGATGTGTGTGTGATGTGTGTGTGTGTGTGTGATGTGTGTATTTGTGTGTGATGTGTGTGTGTGTGTGATATGTGTGTGTGTGTGTGATATGATATATGTGTGTGTGCGTGTGTGTGTGATATATGTGTGATGTGTGTGTGATATGTGTGTGTGTTATGTGTATGATATTCGTGTGTGATATGTGTGTGTGATGTGTGTGTGTGATGTGTGTGTGTGTGCGTGATGTGTGTGTAATATGTGTGTTTGTGATATGTGTGTGTATGATGTGTGTGTGTGTGTGATATGTGTGTGTGATGTGTGTGTGATGTATGTGATGTGTGTGTGATATGTGTGATGTGTGTATATATGTGTGTGTGTGTGTGTGTGTGTATGTGTGTGTGTGTGTGTGTGTGTGTGAGTGATGTGTATGTGATGCGTATGTGTATGTGATGTGTGTGTGTGTGTATGTGGGTGATGTGCGTGTGATGTGTGTTTGTGTGATATGTGTGTGTGTGTTTGTGTGTGTGTGTGTGTGATATTTGTGTGATATGTGTGTGTTTGATATATGTGTGATGTTTGTGTGATGTATTTGTGTGTGTGTCTCATTGTGTGTGATCTGTGTCTGTGTCTCTGTGTGTGTGATGTGTCTGTGTGATTGTGTGTGTTTGTATGTGTGTGTGTGTGTTTTTGAGTGTGATTTGTATGTGTGTGTGTGTGTGTCTGTGTGTGTGATGTGTATGTGTGTGTGCGTGTGTTTGTGTGTGTGTGTGATGTGTGTGTGTGTCTGTGCGTGTGTGTGTGTGTGATGTGTGTGTGTGTGATGCGTGTGTCAGGTGTGTGATATGTGTGTGTGTGTGTGATATGTGTTTGATGTGTGTGATGTGTGATGTGTCTGTGTGATATGATATATGTGTGTGTGTGTGTGTGTGTGATGTGTGTGTGTGTGTGATATATGTGTGTGTGATATGTGATGTGTGATGTGTGTGTGTATGTATGTGTTTGTGTGTTGTGGGTGTGATGTGTGTGTGTGTGTGATGTGTGTGTGTGATGTGATGCGTGCCTCTGTCTCTGTGTGTGTCACGTGTGTGTTTGTGTCTGTATGTGTGTGTAATTTGTGTATGATGTGATCTGTGTGTATGTAATGTGTATGATATGATACGTTTCTCTGTCTCTGTGTGTGTCATGTGTGTGTGCGTATCTGTGTGTGTGTGTGATGTGATGTTTGTGTGATTTTTGTGTATATGTGTGTGTGTGATTTATGTGTGTGTGTGTGTAATGTGTGTGTGTGTGTGATGTGAGTGATATGTGATGTGTGTGTGTGTGTGATATATGTGTGATGTGTGTGTGATATGTGTGTGTGTTATGTGTATGATATACGTGTGTGATATGTGTGTGTGATGTGTGTGTGTGTGCGTGATGTGTGTGTAATGTGTGTGTTTGTGATATGTGTGTGTGTGTGTGATATGTGTGTGTGATGTGTGTGTGATGTATGTGATGTGTGTGTGATATGTGTGATGTGTGTATATATGTGTGTGACGTGTGTGTGTGTGTGTATGTGTGTGTGTGTGTGTGTGTGTGAGAGAGAGTGATGTGTATGTGATGCGTATGTGTATGTGATGTGTGTGTGTGTGTATGTGGGTGATGTGTGTGTGATGTGTGTTTGTGTGTATGTGTGTGTGTGTGTGTTTGTGTGTGTGTGTGTGTGATATTTGTGTGATATGTGTGTGTTTGATATATGTGTGATGTATTTGTGTGTGTGTCTTATTGTGTGTGATCTGTGTCTGTGTCTCTGTGTGTGTGTCTCATTGTGTGTGATCTGTGTCTGTGTCTCTGTGTGTGTGTCTCATTGTGTGTGATCTGTGTCTGTGTCTCTGTGTGTGTGATGTGTCTGTGTGATTGTGTGTGTTTGTATGTGTGTGTGTGTTTTTGAGTGTGATTTGTATGTGTGTGTGTGTCTGTGTGTGTGATGTGTATGTGTGTGTGTGTGTTTGTGTGTGTGTGTGTGTATGATGTGTGTGTGTGTCTGTGCGTGTGTGTGTGTGTGTGTGTGTGTGATGCGTGTGTCAGGTGTGTGATGTGTGTGTGATGTGTGTTTGATGTGTGTGATGTGTGTGTGAGTGTGTCTTAGGTGTGTGATATGTCTGTGTGTGTGATGCGTGTGTGATGTGTGTGTGTGTGTGTGATATGTGTGATGTGTATGTGTGATGTATGTGTGTGTTTGTGTGTGTGTGTGTGTGTCTATGCGTCTGATGTGTGTGTGATGTGTTTGGGTGCGTGTCTCTTTGCGTGTGTGTGATGTGTGTGTGTTTGTGTGTGATGTGTGTGTATAATGTGTGTGTGATGTGTCTGTATTGTGTGTGTTTGTGTTTGATGTGTGTGTGATGTGTGTGTGTGTGTGTATGATGTGTGTATTTGTGTGTGATGTGTGTGTGTGTGATATGTGTGTGTGTGTGTGATATGTGTGTGGGTGTGTGATGAGTAAGTGTGTGTCTCTATGTGTGTGATGTGTATGTGTGTGTCTCTGTGTGTGTGATGAGTATGTGTGTGATGTGTATGTGTGTGTCATGTGTGTGTTTGTGTCGGTATGTGTGTGTAATTTGTGTATGATGTGATCTGTGTGTATGTAATGTGTATGATATGATACGTGTCTCTGTCTCTGTGTGTGTCATGTGTGTGTGCGTCTCTGTGTGTGTGTGTGTGTGTGATGTGATGTTTGTGTGATTTTTGTGTATATGTGTGTGTGTGATTTATGTGTGTGTGTGTGTAATGTGTGTGTGTGTGTGATGTGAGTGATATGTGATGTGTGTGTGTGTGATATATGTGTGATGTGTGTGTGATATGTGTGTGTGTTATGTGTATGATATACGTGTGTGATATGTGTGTGTGATGTGCGTGTGTGTGTGTGCGTGATGTGTGTGTAATGTGTGTGTTTGTGATATGTGTGTGTGTGATGTGTGTGTGTGTGATATGTGTGTGTGATGTGTGTGTGATGTGTGTGTGATATGTGTATATATGTGTGTGATGTGTGTGTGTGTGTGTGAGTGATGTGTATGTGATGCGTATGTGTATGTGATGTGTGTGTGTGTGTATGTGGGTGATGTGTGTGTGATGTGTGTTTGTGTGTATTTGTGTGTGTGTGTCTCATTGTGTGTGATCTGTGTCTGTGTCTCTATGTGTGTGATGTGTCTGTGTGATTGTGTGTGTTTGTATGTGTGTGTGTGTGTGGTATTTGTGTGATATGTGTGTGTTTGATATATGTGTGCTGTTTGTTTGATGTATTTGTGTGTGTGTCTCATTGTGTGTGATATGTGTCTGTGTCTCTGTGTGTGTGTCTCATTGTGTGTGATCTGTGTCTGTGTCTCTGTGTGTGTGTCTCATTGTGTGTGATCTGTGTCTGTGTCTCTGTGTGTGTGATGTGTTTGTGTGATTGTGTATGTTTGTATGTGTGTGTGTGTTTTTGAGTGTGATTTGTATGTGTGTGTGTGTGTGTCTGTGTGTGTGATGTGTATGTGTGTGTGTGTGTGTTTGTGTGTGTGTGTGTGATGTGTGTGTGTGTGTCTGTGCGTGTGTGTGTGTGTGATGTGTGTGTGTGTGTGCGTGTGTGTGTGATGCGTGTGTCAGGTGTGTGATGTGTGTGTGATGTGTGTTTGATGTGTGTGATGTGTGTGTGAGTGTGTCTTATGTGTGTGATATGTCTGTGTGTGTGATGCGTGTGTGATGTGTGTGTGATGTGTGTGTGTGTGATATGTGTGATGTGTATGTGTGATGTATGTGTGTGTGTGTGTGTCTGTGCGTCTGATGTGTGTGTGATGTGTTTGGGTGTGTGTCTCTTTGTGTGTGTGTGATGTGTGTGTGTGTGTGTCTGTGTGTGATGTGGGTGTATGATGTGTGTGTGATGTGTCTGTATTGTGTGTGTTTGTGTTTGATGTGTGTGTGATGTGTGTGTGTGTGTGTGATGTGTGTATTTGTGTGTGATGTGTGTGTGTGATATGTGTGTGTGTGTGTGTGATATGTGTGTGTGTGTGTGTGTGATGAGTATGTGTGTGTCTCTGTGTGTATGATGTGTATGTGTGTGTCTCTGTGTGTGTGATGTTTGTGTGTGTGTGTGAGATGCGTGTGTCAGGTGTTTGATGTGTATGTGTGATGTGTGTGTGATATGTGGGTGATGTATGTGTGATGCGGGTGTGTGTTGTGAGTGTGATGTGTGTGTGATTTTAGTGATGTAGTTGTGTGTGTATGTGTGCGTGTGTGTGATGTGTGTGATGTGTATGTATGTGTGTGTGTGGGTGATATGTGTGTGTGTGTTTGTGTGTGATGTCTGTGTGATGTATGTGTAATTTCTGTGTGTATGTGTGTGTGATGTGTGTGTGATGTGTCTGTGTGTGTGTGTGTCATGTGTGTGTGATGTGTATGTGATGTGTGTGATGTGTGTTTGTGTGTGTGTATGATGTATGTGATGTGTGCGTGTGTGTATTGTGTGTATGTGTGAGTGTGAGTGTGTGTGTGATGTATGTGTGATGTATGTGTGATGTATGTGTGACGTTTGTCTGATGTGTATGTGTCTGTGTGTGATGTGTGTGTGTGTGTGTGTCTTTTTGTGTGTGTGTGTGATGTGTGTGTGTGTGATGTATGTGTGTGTGATATGTGTGTGTGTCTCTGTGTGTGTGTCTCATTGTGTGTGATCTGTGTCTGTGTCTCTGTGTGTGTGTCTCATTGTGTGTGATCTGTGTCTGTGTCTCTGTGTGTGTGATGTGTCTGTGTGATTGTGTGTGTTTGTATGTGTGTGTGTGTTTTTGAGTGTGATTTGTATGTGTGTGTGTGTGTGTCTGTGTGTGTGATGTGTATGTGTGTGTGTGTGTGTTTGTGTGTGTGTGTGTGATGTGTGTGTGTCTGTGCGTGTGTGTGTGTGTGTGTGATGTGTGTGTGTGTGATGCGTGTGT